>NC_056745.1:1181121534-1181421534 GCF_019279795.1 Protopterus annectens
CAATATGGTGGTCAAAAGTCTGGTTGCTATCAACCTGGGTGTCAAAATCCCTCATGACTGATTGTGTGCTTAGGACATTGTTATTAATGTGATAATTTGTGGGGATGTCACTTTCCCCAAAGGGGACGATGATGCATTTTTTGGTATTCAGCTTGAGGCCACATGGATTACCTCGTTAATTAGATAATTTTGTAATTATATAATTATCTATTGTATAAATACCTATTATTTGAGACATTTCTTTAAAATCTGATGAAGCCATTGTTAAAGTGAAAGCTTGTTTGTTGTTTGTATTAAATTTTAAAAGCCATGTTTTTTCTGTTTTTTTTATATGTTTTAATTAGTGAAACAGTTACCTTTGGAACCTCTGTTTTTGTATACTGAAATCAAACATATTGGATGCTGCCAATGGTCTCCTTAAGACAGCTTGACCTGAACACTGGAAGAAGTAATTCCTGACAGCGCACAACCTCCTACCATATTTAGCTACTGTGTTCACCTCCCATGACACTACACCATCTCACATTGTTGCAGTAACCTGCCACTCTTCTGCAGACACTTGTGCAAGTGATGATGACTGTATCCTGACCACCCTCTAACCTATGTGGGTATGGTTATGTCTGATGCAAGCTCTGCATAGCCTAAATAGGATAATGCATGCATGATTTGTATTATTTTGTGTCATGGTCCCAGATGAATGGTCTTTGACCATTTTGCACTATACTGCATTCACCTTTGCCTCAGATGTGGTACTGATGCTGTCGTGTCTTCCTCACCTGACTGCCCATTCTGCCCATCCTCTGTTGTCACAACTTGTGTAAAATGTCCTGCCAGAATGTTACTTTGCTTCTGTAACTGTTTGTGCTATGCCATGGTGTAGAGCACTGTACACAAAATAAAACAAAAACCTCAATACAGATTTCAAGAACTGTACAGCATTGCCTCTCCCACCCTGATATAGCTAGGCAATAGATGTGTCACTCCACTAGACCACATGTGTCAGCAACTCAAAAGATGATAGGATAACATCTCCTTATGTACATGTACAGCTGCTGGTACTGCTCATCAGAATGGGTGATGCCAGTGACATCATTCACCGTGCTGGCTAGCTTGTGCTAGGTATCCACCTTCCATAATTGCAAATCTCACTGTACTACACCTAGCATCACCTCCAGCACATAGCAAACAACATACCTTATGAGGTCTGTGCCCAGCCTGCATGCTACCTATGTATACAGGGATACACTAGATAATCTTGACGTACTGAAATGTCGAAATTCAGTACATCGAGACCGGTTAGTGGAAAGTGCAGTTAACCGAAACTACACTATGCCGAATCCGCAAATGTCGAATCTGCCGCTGTCATGGTGTCGCGTTCGTGACGTGTGTGCAGTTTGTGGATTTATCTGGGGTTTCAGGTAAGTGTTGTGTGTTTGAGGATAATGGGTAGGGATTTTAGTGTATGTGAGTGTGTGTGGTGGTGTTTGTTTTGTATTTGTGTGTTTAGTGCAATCTCGGAGTTAGAATATATCAGTGGGGGAGTGTGGGGGGTGCAGGCTGGCTTGCCCCCCAGCCTATAAGTAGGTTAAGTGTGTTTGTGTGTGTTGTTATGTTTGTTTAGCTAGGTAGGTGTATGTGTGTGTGTGATTATGTCCTGGTTTGTGTGCGTGTGAATGGTCGCAATTGTAGTATTCGTGATTGTGGGTTTTCGTGTATGTGGATTTTCGACTATTCAGTCTCAAAATACTGAAATTCGACATTTCAGTATTTTGAGATTGTATAGTGAATCCATACACAGACCTGTTTGTCAAGCGTATGTGTACACCTACCAACTAGATGAGCCTGTGAAATATGAATTTTATTTATTTATTTATTTATTTGACATTTGTTTACTGAGAATGTCCGACTGGGCACAAGTCCCATTTTCAGTGGAGACATAGTGAGAAAAGCTCCTAACATTTTAGAATTACATAATTGAAATGAAAAATTACCACATTAAACAATATCAGTCAAAGCAAGAATGAAATAGCAAATGAAACAATGTAATGCAAAACCGCAGATCTGTAAAATGAACAAATTAGAACAATAAAGTTATAAGCAAATAGAGAAGACATGATAGGCTAAGTGGAAGACAGTGTATAGGAAAGTACGTTTGATGGAGATGAAGATAATATAGGAAGAGGAAGAGCAGGTGCAGGCAGTGATAGGTACGTTTAGTAGAAGTGGCAGTGGGTTAGCCAGGAGAGATACATGTGCAAAGCCAAGCTCGAGAGAGAAAGTTTTTTAGGCAGCCTTTAAACAGATGACTACTTGCTAGAACTGTGATATTCATGGAAATGTTATTCCAATGAATGGCAACAGAGTCTGAGTATAGGATATGTCCTACAGATTTGCTGGGTTTATATATACAAATTAGTTGCTGTTCCAAAGATCATAGTATACAATTGGTTAAGTACTGAGTAAGAATGGAGCTGAGTGCAGAGCATGATAAAGGGTTACTTATCATTATATGGGCTTGAAGAAGTTGAGCATTCTGGAGGTATTGTTGTAGTTCTAGCCAGTTTAATGTTTTAAGAGCAAAACAGTGATGTGACTTATAGGATTTATTGACTGCAAATCTGGCAATTTTGTTGTAGCATAATTCAAGTTTAGATTTGAGAGAATTTTATAGATTTGTAAGGATACGTGCAACATACAATAGGGAATGAAGAAGATATGCAACTGCCAGTGTAACTTTAGTTTGTGTTGTGAGGTATTTTTTTGATCAGTAGAGGATACTTAGTTTCTGGTGTTTTTATCATCGAATTTTGAATTTGCAAGTCAAATTTCAGTTGGTTATGGATTGTTGCACCTAATACCTTGATATGGGAGATGATTCCAATATCGGTATAAATTAGAGATGTGATTTTGAAATTTTTCTTTTATATGTTCATTGTTTTGGGGAGAAAAGGAGTAGTTTAGTTGTTTTTAGGATAGAGATGAAGATTCTTGTTAGCCAATTCACAATAGCGTTGACAGCTTTATGCGTGATGGTTGTAGGTGAAGAAGTGTATCTGCTATGGAGATGGGGAGATAGCAGACAGCAGTTTTACTGACTGGAGACAGTTGGACAGAGCTGGTGAACAAGTCAAAGATGGAGTTAGACCTAGGGATTTCATTTTAAGTATTCCGAATGAGAACCTGCATCAAAAGCTTTAGAGAAGTCTAGGAAGAGAGTAGAGACTCGCTTGTTGTTTTTGTCTCCGGCTTTAATTATGTTGTGTAGGAATGCTATAAGAGCAAACATAGTGTTGTGTGCTGGTCTGAATCCATGTAGGCTGGGGGTCATCAAGCAGATATGTAACTAGTTCTTTACAAACACATTTCTCTAGTATTTTTGAGAGAGGGGATAAGATTGCAATAGATCTGAAGTCCCCCTATCTCTAAGGAGTTACCTCCTTTGCGTAATGGTGCTATGTAGCATTTTTTTCCAGAATGATGGGCCATGGGATTCCTGTACAGACTGATTTATATGATGAGTTGGGGTATGCTATTGAGTCAGATGCTAACTTAAGGAATTTAGATGGGAGGTTGTCAGCAGAGGTTGATCAGGTCTTAAATTTTCTTAGTAGTTGCTTCTTGTAAGAGGTAGAAATAGTATGTCATGAGAAGGTAAATGTAGAGCTAAGAATGGTTTGAATATGGTGGTAGTAAGCTGGAATCACATTATTATTAAGGTTGGCTATCGAGTTAATGAAATATGTGTTTAATGTGTTTTCAGTTTCTGACAGAGAGAGGTAGGGGCTGAGATTAGGAGAGGAACAAGTTCCTGGTTGTAATAGCTTCTTAATGGAAGATCAGATTTTTTTTTAGTTATGTTTTTGACTGAGTTGTGCAGGAGTATAACATTTTCCTTTATCATTACTAACATGCTTTTTTAATAAGGTTTTATAGGTGTTTGTAGTTTTGTATGTAAGTTAGAGAGCTGGATATTTTACATTTCTTCCATGCTTTATTTCTCTGTTTCATTAGCTTTTTGGTGGTATGTAATAACCAGGGTGACAGTTTAGCTTTTGCTCTTCTTTTTTTATTGGGGCAAATTATTAATAGAATACTGAGTGTAAAGACAGCATCATTTAATGGTAAGGTTTTAAGTGAGGACCAGTTAAGGGGTTTAAGAATGTTGTTGAATTCAAGTCATCTTGGTTGAAATGTGTAAGGTTGTAGGATTCTTTAATTATTGATTGCTTGATATGTTGACCAGCTATTTTTGAACTTATGCGGAGTTGTGATCACTGATTATATCTGGGAGGATTTCTGGAGATGATTAGAGATTTGAGTGGAAACAAGAATCCAATCCAATATGGAGCATGATATTTTTTGTTATGGTGAGCATGAAATATTATAAGTTGGGCAAAGCCAAAGAAGTTGTTACTTTCTAATGGGAAATTTGATACAAGGTTCTGCCAATCAGTTTTAACATCTCCTAGAATAATGGTTTCATATGGTCTGTCAGTGGCTGTCCAAGAAAGGATTTCTTGTAGTGTGGGAATATTATTACCATGTGGGATATATATTGCAATAATATTGAGCTGTTTATGAATATTTAGGCTAAGTAGATTGTAAGGATTTTAGCATTCTGAAATTTTAGTGGAATAATGGGGGGGGTGAGTGTAATATAATCATGGGAAAGAATAACAACTGCTCTTATTTAATTTTAAACTATAGCAATCTGCTTTCTTTTTGCTAAGAAAATATCCTTTTTATTGGTGTTAGAACCTATTAGACCTAGATCTCATAAAATATTGCTTGCCTATAACCTCTGAATGGCTTAAAAAATTAACCCTGGAGGCACATGCATGAAGAACTCCTCTCCATATAACCCCTGCTACAATGGACACCTTTGTTTACCCAGTGAGTTTTCTAGCCAGTGTAAATACTATCATGATGCACCAGCATCTGAAGTAAAATTACAGGTTTAATGGTACATAAAATGGTACTACAGTAAGAAGCAGTATAACAGCTACATCTCTCATTATTTATTTATTTATTATTTGTTTACCGGGAAAGTCCGACTTTGAACAAAGCCAATTTTCAGTGGAGGCCTTGGAAGAAATACTCCAGATGCATGTCTTTGTAATGTGGGAAGAAACCGGAGTACCCGGAGAAAACCCATACGAATGCAGAGAGGACATGCAGACTCCACACAGAAGGCACTCCAGCTGAGAACTGAACCAGAGCACCTCTTACTGTGAGGCGACAATGCTACCGCTGTACCACTGTGCTGTTCATTATGAACATGATACCAACTGGCAACTTGACTCTATGGATTATGGGTGTAATTTTGGATTGGTGGCACTGCCACCAAATGTCACAGTACAAATTTATCACTGACATCAATATGGCATCCATTTGGCAAGATGTCGCTCACTGACATCAAGATGGCAGGCATGAATGATGCTTGAATCCCAGTATTGCCAAGGGTGAAATAATAACAAGACTATGCACAAGTCTGTTTCAAAAACTAATGCACAAAAGGTAGCCCAACCCCAAGAGCACCAAATAAATATGAACTGCTCCTGACCTATACTAGACTGCACTCAGGGAACTTACAATACTGAGTCTTTTGCCAAGCACCCACCGGCCCCTGTCTCTCAGATCTCTCTGTAAACCAATGTCTTCTAGTGTCCCTTTATACTTGGCAGTTTACCTTTCACAATAATTATTATTTTGACGTACACACACACACACACACACACACACACACACACACACACACACACACACACACACACACACACACACACACACACACACACACACACAAACACAGACACACAAACTCTGGCACAGTTCTCTAATTCCCCACACATTTCTTTCTGACATAGTAGTACTGCCACCATTATGAGTTTAAGGCCAGAGACGCTGATTTTCTGTTTGTTCTCAAGTTACGCCAGCTATGAAATCCTACCCATTAATATCTCTTTCACTGGTAGTAGGCCTTATGCAATCTAATGGGAGACGTGCCATTTGTCTTGTTAAACAACAGTGTAAATATTGATTACCCTTCTCAAAAATGAATAACGATATATAAGATAATAAATAAACAAATAAATGCCACAGCAGCTTAAAGGTTAATATGTGGTTACTTAAATAATAAAGAAAATGGTGCAAGGAACAATTAAAATATATGTGGGTCGGTATGCAGTATATGCACATATGGAACGCCATACCTTTCTTTTCAATGCATCTTCCCCCTCAGCAGATTGAAATCTCTCCCTCTAAAACTATGGAGTACGGTTACAGTGCACGTCCAATGCACATATTTAATATTATTAAATGACACTGGCTGCCCAGGTCCTCTAAAAATATTTACAAATGCTAGGCAAGCAATTAGTCACAAAATAACAGAAAATGAGGTAGACATTACTATCGCAATAATGCTTTAACACATTTTATATAAGGGAAAAAGAAGAAGCCAGTCATTAAGATGCCCACATGATTCAAATGCAGGCTAGTTTAGGTTATAGTGACAGGTAGGGTGATAAAGGTGGATGGAGGAGGACAGATAGTACAGCTACAGGTAGGATGATAAAGGTGGATGGTGGAGGACAGGTAGTACAGCTACAGGTAAGATGATAAAGGTGGATGGTAGAGGACAGGTAGTACAGCTACAGGTAGGATGATAAAAGTATATCGTGGAGGACAGGTAGTACAGCTACAGGTGGGATGATAAAGGTGGATGGCAGAGGACAGGTAGTACAGCTACAGGTAGGATGATAAAGGTTTATGGTGGAGGACAGGTAGTACAGCTACAGGTAGGATGATAAAGGTGGATAGCAGAGGACAGGTAATACAGCTACAGTTAGGATGGTAAAGGTGGATGGCAGAGGACAGGTAGTACAGCTCCAGGTAGGATGATAAAGGTGGATGATGGAGGACAGGTAGTACACCTACAGGTAGGATGATAAAGGCGCATGGCAGAGGACAGGTAGTACAGCTAGTAAGTACAGTAGAAACTGGTGGTGCATTATTACTCTGTAATAAATACAAAGTTTACTGAAGCCACAGTACATTTGAATGGCAAGATTTTTCCATTCCTTTAGTTCTAATAATACTATGTGTTTTTTGTTACAATGTCCCAAGACTATTTCCATTCAATAACGTTTTGTAACTATGGATAGGTAGATGTGAAAACTGCTAACATCAGAAATGCCAAATAATGATGCCCAAAACAGAGAAGGATGAAAAAAGTTATTTTCAAGCATTTGTTCAAGGGACAAGACGCACCTCCCACCCCCAGCAAATCTCCTACACCCCCTGAATTTATATATATAGGTCCATGGTAGTACCAACTCAAAGATGTGATAAATATCCAAAAAAAGTGAATCACTGCTGAGTGCACTTTGAAATTGCAGTGGGAATGATTTCCTATGGAAAACAGCATCAGCATGGGATTTCTCTCCATCTTTTTCTTCAGACAATTGACGTTTGAGCAATTATACAGCAATCAATGACATCTGAGGAATTATACAGGAAACAATGACTTCTGAGCATTTACTAGGTTTCTGTTTTATTTTTCTTTTCGGCCCTATTCTCCTATTCTTTCTTGATATTGTTTTCATCAAACTTGACGTTCTCAAGTAACTGTTGGATTGAGATAAGGTGAAAAGCTAGACGTATATCAGAATTAGCCACTAAATACAGTGTCACAAGGAGCATTATTAAGACTTAAGAATATACTTGTACTCAAGTTAAACCAGTCAGTGGAAAACAAAGTCAAGTTTGGTTTGCAAAGATGATAAAAATGCAAGGAAGTGATACATGTAATTCTGAATTACGTGTTGCAATCTTTGGTCCTAATAATTACAATTTATGATGTATACTTGGCTTACAGAAAAAAAACACATTAATAGTTTAGTCAGTAGAATTAAACACATTCATAAGGCATGTAGTTTGACTCTGTGTAGTCGGCTAGCTAGCATTCCAATATCAAGCTGTCTTATGAGAGCATATTCTAACATTGCCTTATCCTTAATCGTGCTGATACTTATCTCCAGAGAATGGTTGCCTGTCCACCTCATGGACAGTTTTTGCAACATTTCTTTAGTTTAGAAGAAAATCTAGCCTTTTCATGTGGCAATATTTCAGTCACTTTAGGCAAAGATTTACATCATATAGCATGGGGTGTTTGGAATAGTTCCGCCTTTTTTCATGTTTCCAGTAAGATTTATTTATTTTATTTATTTTTATTTATTTAACATTTGTTGACCGGGAATGTCCGAATAGGTTCCACAGAACCTGTTTTCAGTGGAGGCCCGGGGAGAAATGCTCCAGATGCATGTCTTTGGAATGTGGGAGGAAACCGGAGTACCCGGAGGAAACCCACACGATGGTTATAAGTATGGTTTGCAAAGATGATAAGATAAGATAAGATGAAAAGATGGTTATAAGAACACATTCACCACCACAATTCCTAGGAAAACTTCCCAAAAATGATTGGAGAAGCAGTATGATATTTAGGACTTCCACAGAAACTAGTTGTTGTTCAGTTATGCCTTTATTTACTCATTTCATTTGAGTAAATTCTGGTCAGTTATATGGTGCTTCACTTATGCACCTGAAGCATGAAGACATGCATCAGAGTTCTCAGAGAACTGTTGTGTCACCAAATATCTGTGTTAGAGATGTGTATGGATTTGCAGAAGATGTGTGGCAGCCATCTGTATGGCACTGCAGGGATCAATGTCCCAGACAATAATTGTGGCTGCAGTGCCCTGATGGTCACTAATTTGTCTAATAAGAATACATCAGAAGAGCATGTTTTGTCTTGTGAAAAAATATTAAATAGAATATATTTGAGGCTTGCTTGTGCACAAACATCACTGCTGCATTTTATTTATTTATTCTGGTTTTTCAACCTACCTCCCATCACCTGTCACCAGCTCCTCTATTCTTCGTTGGGTTTACCAGACCTGCCATAGCCTTCTCCAGGCTCAACCCAACTGATATCTGGGCCAATTGAGGAGATTAAGGACACTGGGTCATCATCATCATACTGCTGACATTACGTATGCCCTAACCCCACCCACACTGTATGCCCTAATCCCACCACTATATGCGTTAACCCCACCACTATGTGAGAGCCTTGCAAGCTCCACTATGTTTGCATCAGAAAGAGCATGTATGCTTCTGTGCAAGCACAACCTACCAGCAAACAATATGCAACTTGCAGCATGGAGCTCACTGGTCTATTGCAATGAGTATAGGGTGCCTCACTCCCCTTAGGATGGGTAGCCAACATTACCCTCTCACTCTCGTCCTCCCCTTCCAGGTCCCTACAGTGTCCATGCCCCTAGCTGAACGTGGGTCATCTGAGACACAGTATCCCCCTGTACTAGAGAGCCTAGTATCACTGCTGCACTTTAAGCCACTGCTGGACGAACAGCAAAGTTATCTCAAGTTTCCTGTTTAGCAGACACAAGCCTCAGCAGTCAAAGAATATGCGATTTGGTATAATATGATTCACATTCTGCCATCGTTGAAGATGACAATAAATGGGAGCTGCTAATCTGCCCGAAAAACAGCAACATTTTGAAAAATAACAAGGCAGTAAGTGGACTCTCCCACACTGTTCAGCCAAGACCCAGGACAGAGTATGGATCTGAATGAATAGCCATCAGGTAGCATGTTTTTAGAGAAGGAGTAAGGAATGAAGACATACAGAACATGGAAATGTTACCGAGCAGTGCATAGCAATCAGAAACAAACCGCAAACCTTGGGTCTGTGAGACAGGAAATCTTACCACTCAGATTCCATAGAACCACCTCTTGTGTTTTTCCTCTTCATATTTCCTTGTCTGTGAACAGTTGTTGTGTAAGAGGACTTCATGACATGTCTGTCATCTCTGTTTAGCATTGTATTGTTGCTCCATAAAACCCTGACATCATGATGCTAGACTCCATATAAAAATATTTAATAAGTGAGGCCTCCTGTTAGATATAGTCGAGATGAATGCAGACAAGAAAGATGAGATTAGCAGGCTTCAGAAAGTCTTTTGCCACAGAAAGACAGAGCTTGTAGTTTCTCTACATTATTCTTCAAATTCTATGACACAAGAAAAATGGCTGCAGAAAAGAATGTAAGCCTGAGATCTGCAGTATGTTGGTAAAATACCTAATATGTGGAAGTAATGAATGTGCAGTTAAAACTTTCCAGTGTGAGTGTGTGTGCGTGTCTATTTGTAGGGGTGTGTGTGTGTGTGTGTTGTGTGTGTGTGTGTGTGTGTGTGTGTGTGTGTGTGTGTGTGTGTGTGTGTGTGTGTCTGTGTACCTGTGCCTGTGAAAGAAATGGTAAGCATTACCATTTTTATGCTGTTACTAATGCCACAGGGCTGAAAGACTAAAGCTAAACAGAAGCAGCAACAGCTTACAGCATTTTAAGAAGTATGAACATGCCAGTACAGGGATGTCTGAACTTCTATAACAGCAGTCTTACTTTTCACAGTTCCCATATACTGAGATGAAGCAAATGTCTATATTAGACATTCTGTGAATTCAGAATGAATTATTTCTCTGAGAAAAGTCCAGGCAGGCAACAGTCCTCAGCAGTGTATCAGCCAATGTACAGAGCCCTTTATAAGATACCATTCTAAACCCCTAGTATAATCATATCTGTGTAAAAGTCTAATAAATATGTCAGAGGATATGCACCAGGAGACTTATTCCCTGCTTGCAAATGTATATGTGTGTGTGTGTTTGTATGTATGTATATATATATATGTCCCATTTGCTGCTTGAATTAGTCTATCCTGTTTGGTCTTTCCCATCCTAAGATTAATAATTATATATTACCCTTAGCGAGATTAACTGGGATCATACCATAGATAATGGTTGTGGTGACTGATTGCTCTGACCTAAAATACCAAATAAATATAAAAGACTTCATCGACAACATCAACAGCCTTAAAAGGGACTTCTGCATTAGAGGGTATGATGCCAGCATGCTACATAGCATCCTCAAACTGATTAAGTCTCTGATGCTTTCCAATGACTGAACCATTCTGGAACCACCCAGCAGACTATACTTTGATTTCTAAAGGCTGCATACTGACCCAAACAACAAAAAACACAAATGTATTATGGCTGTCACATTTGCTCAGGACCACCTAGCCATCAGGAAAATTGTGGAATCAAATTGGATCATCACTGAAAGCAATAAACAGATCAGTAAGATGCTGAAATCTGGCACAATATTCATTTTCAAAAAGTAAGAGCATTAGAGCATTTCTTGAGACAAACATAGAATGGATCTATTGAAGACTGATATTTTTTGCTGTGGATCCCTAAACTGTAATTTTTGCAAATATGAGTGGGGCATATCACATTACTTGTGCTTGCCCATGGAAAAAAAACTTCAAAGCAAAAAGAGACATGACTGCAATTCAGAAGTGGTTGTGTATTACTCAAAATGTGTGAAATGCCTAGCCTACTATGTGGGTAAGACAGTCAATAAGGTTAAGAAAAGAATTTTGCAGCACTTATGTGATATTCTTCACAATGTCACTAGGAGTGCTCCTGCAAAACATAACCTACGTAATCCAGGGCATAATAATTTTAATTTTTATGTTGTGACTAATATAGATAAAACTGAACTTGATGGCAATAAAAAATGCATTGCTGGAAAAAAGAGAACTAGAATGGCAAATTCATTTAATTGCCTACATAAAACCAGGAGTCAGTGCAGGCTGCTCCATTGAGAGTGTTTCAACAGAGGAAAATCAACCACAACCTTTTTTACTAACGAGGAGGGCAAACTATCTCACAATCTTCAGCATAACAACCGTGCTCATCAAGAAGGAGACTCAGATAGCACAACACTGCAAATGGAGGAAAGTGACCATAGCTTCCAAGGAACCAATCTACAGGGTTCCCCACAAGCCAAGAAATACACTTTTCTAGCATTCCAAACAGCCACCTCAAAGCACCAGCCAGCTATCTACAGGGACACATTTTACTTCCTGGGAAGGAATTGGCATGTTTTTAACATGTTTATGCCTACTGAAAGGGACTTGGCATAGTCTAATTTTGTATTTCTCACCTCTGTTACTTTTCTTTTGAATGTATACTTGCTTGATTCTTTTTTTTTGGTTTATAATCTATTTCTGCTACTAAATTAGCTTATGGACAGAGATCTGAGGAAACTCTGTAATAGTGTGTGAAAATATTCTTTCTGTCAGTGTTTAACCTCTCAGAAAACATCTCTTTCTTTCAAATTCCTGGTATTATGACTATAAAATTCCCTTAAAAGCAGGCACAATCCTCATGGTGCCAATATTGCTGGAATATTTTGACATGAGATAACCTGTATAAATGGTGATGATTTTTTATAAATAATAATGACCTGAAACAAACCTGCATTTTAGTGTGTAATTGTTCAAGCTTTTGAAAACAGAGGGTACCAGGGACAGTGGACAGCCTAGGACTGTACGTGCAACAGGTGAATTTTTTTATTTTTTTTCATCAACTACACACACACACACAGACACACACACACACACACACACACACACACACACACACACACACACACACACACACACACACACACACACACACACACACACACACACACACACACACACACACACACACAGACACACACACTCTTCTACAGGCGAATTAGGTGGCCTTTTCCACCAACCGTACAGACACATTTGCATGCAAATTAGGTGGATTTTTTCCATCAACCACACAATTGCACACAAAGACCCCCCCCTCCAGCTTTGAGTCCAATCAAGCTGATTGCCCAGCCTATGTGCCCCCATTATAGCATTTAAAAAACCCTATTACTACTGCATGATCTGAAGAAGCCTTCAGTAATTGCCGAAAGTGCTCATCATAATTACTATCACTAAAGACCTCACGAAGGAATCTTCTTTGCTGTGGATTTTTCTTTTAAACTGGAGCTCAGGAATCTTATGCTCTTCATTCAAAACTGAACATATGCTCTTTATCTTTCATTTGAACTGCTACTCTCTGCCATATTCCACTTCTACTTATGCATTTGTCTTGGTGGACTACCATGGTAACCCACCAGGTTTGTATTGCCAAGCCCAGGTTTTCCACATTCCAGGTGAAGATATATATATATATATATATATATATATATATATATATATATATATATATATATATATATATATATGTACTTTGGTTCTGTATTGTTTTCTGGAAAAAGTTATTCATTGCACTTGTAAGTATCCATTTGTATAGTTTAAAACATTTATAATATGTGGGGGGCTTCACACCCTCCACCCCCCGTTACTATATATTCTAACTCCAGGATCGCACTACAGTGGGGAACAAGCCATGTATAACTGTTGAAATGAGTTTCAGTGAAATGAGTTGTCAGTGAAATGAACTTTCAGTGAATTGGTCCTGCTGATTTGACTGTCAGTGAAATGAGCTTTCGGCGAAATGAAGGTAATCTATATATATATATATATATATATATATATATATATATATATGTATGTATATATATATATATATATATATATATATATATATATATATATGTATATAGATCTACTTTGTTTGGTTGAAAACACATTTGGTCAAAACTGTCTTCACTAAGCACACTTGACTGAAAGCTTACTTCACTGAAAACTCATCTGGTCGAAACTCATTTCGTCAAAAGTTATATATAGCTATTTCCCCACTGTAGTGCAATCCTGGAGTTAGAATATAAAGTAAGGGGGGTTTGGGGGGGCATAGCCCTCCACATAGTTTAGTTATAAGTTGTCTTTTGGAAAGAGTTATTTATTTAACTTAGAAGTATACATGTCTATGGTTTAAAACGTTTAACATAGGTGGGGACTACGCCCCCACACCCCCCATTGTGGGGGGTTGTGCCTGCCACCCCCCCTTACATAATATTCTTACTCTAGGGTCGCACTACAGTGGGAAAAAGGCCATGTATAACTTTCGACAAAATGGATTTTCGATGAACTGAGCTTTCAGTGAAGTGTGCTGGGGAAACTGACTTTCAACCAAATGTGTTTTCGATCAAAGTAGACCCATATAGATATATAGATATATAGATATATATGTGTGCGTGTGTGTGTGTGTGTGTGTGTGTGTGTGTGTGTGTGTGTGTGTGTGTGTGTGTGTGTGTGTGTGTGCATGTGTGTGTGTGTGCATTCCGTTCATTGGATTGACAGCATGGAATGCTGAATGCATGTTTTACTTGCATGTTTAGTTGAAATCTCAGAATTTCAAGTTTCACCAAATTCCAGTAGATAGTTGTGCAACAGGGAATGGATTTTAGCCCCTTTTCCTCAGTACTGCAGTGTCAGAGTTGATACATATGTATATTTATATATATATATATATATATATATATATATATATATATATATATATATATATAAAATCAGCAGGGGATGTGGGGGTACATTGTCTCCCCTTCTCTAGAACAGGCTCCCCATCCACGTAAAGTAGAGTTGCTCCCTAATCCAATTCAAGTGTAACTTGGGGAACTGGATGGGAAACAGGAGATTCATCCATGGTGTGGTTCCAATGTCTGTAATGGACACAGGCAGCCTGTAAATGGTTCATCTCCTAGGCCCCTGCTTGTAAATGTTTCATCTCCCAAGCCCCTGTTTACACTTATTAAGGGTACCAGAACTTGGCAGTGATTTGTGATGCATGGCTAGGCTTAAAAAGGCCCTTGTAGTCATTTGCCTAGTAAACACCTATGAACCTATAAATCATAATATTTTTTAAAGAAACTGGAATGTCATTATGTTCCCATTAAAGAATCAGTTCATCCATGATATGGTTTCAGGAAAAAACATTTTTACAAGGGAGAATCAGAAAAAAATATTCTCGTCAGAATGAGACTGTTACCTTTTCTTTTTTTTTTTTTTTTTTTGGTATTTTGTATTTTGACCTTTCGGGGTCGATCTTGAAGGTGTTGATTGTCCGTGTGATTAATGCAATGATGGGAATCTGATATGTATAAACATGCAAACATACACCTACATATATATACTTTATGGAAATCAGCCCTAAATGTTATGTAGACCAGATGTCTGGTGACTAATTTATTAATATAGTCATATAAACCACATGACTGCCATGTGCAATTATTTTCAAAACTAACAATTATCTAAACCCATAGGCATTATAGTAACTTGTATGCTGGCAAACAGGTTTTGTATGATAACATTTTGTAAATCAGATTTTTGTCAAGGATTTATTGCAATCCATGTTTTTCTTATTCTGATTGGGTGTGTTTTTTGAAAACAGCTGTCAAGGCACCTTAAATACTTCTGAGTGGATGTAGGACCAGATGAAAATGCTCTCTGTATGTGTGTACACACTCTTGTTTTTAACAATCCATCTCAAATATTCACTGCAGACATCATTGCTCTTGTCCTCATCATGATATTGGTCATCCTTTACATGCAGAGTTATGCAGTATATAAAAGTGGTTATATATTTAAACTTGTAAGAATATAACAAAGAAGAGGAAAGCATGAACAGACTTTAAACTAAACATAAAGCTAAAATATGTGCCCTTAATCTGTTATTAACAGGACTGAAATTCCTGAGATTCACCCAAACAACTCGATTATAACACAAATTGAGTGCATTGATAGTGACGTGGAACCACCAAATAACATTTTTGGATATTCCGAAGGTTCTGGCTTTGGCAGCAATAGGAAATTCATACTGAGTTCTAATACTACTGGTACTATACAGGTATGTTTCAGTGACATTCTAAATTTCCATATGTGCTATTTTTAGTTAGTGTTAAATACAGTTTTTCACACTTTTGTTCTGGCAGCTTTCTATATTTATTATATTCTATTTCTTGCAAGTCCACAGTGTCTTTCAGAGTACTGGATGTAACTTCTCTGTTTGATGCTGTCTTGTAGTGTTGTGTAGCTACCCTGCTACTATTCTGATCTCAAAAGTAAAGAAGCTATGTACTTGCCATAATGTTCCATCTGTGTTATCCATTTTCATTTATCCTATACATATGGGTTCAGTTCTGAGCATCAGAACTGCCTTGGACATTACTACAGCTTGTGATCACCAAAAACCCTCAAACTTAACCCTTACCCATAATGGTCCTCTCCCAGTTACCTCAGATCTAATTTGCAGAAGACTGACAGACAGAACGAAAATAAGAAAGAAACCCATAGCATTCATAGACCATATCTGGAACTATATGCATATGTCATCAACAATTATGTTAGCTGTCCGTTGCACTAAAAATCCAATGGCAGGGGGATGGCGAGAGGGGAGTCGAGGATAAATGGAAATGGGCAACACAGATGGAACATTATGGTAATTATGTAAGTTCTTTATCTGATGATTTCAATTTTCATTTTATCCTCAACATATGGGACAGAGTCCCCAGCTACCTTAGATCTCGGGTGGACTCAAGGAAGGATATTCCTGAGCACCATTGAG
Organism: Protopterus annectens; assembly: GCF_019279795.1. Taxonomy (NCBI): domain Eukaryota; kingdom Metazoa; phylum Chordata; order Ceratodontiformes; family Protopteridae; genus Protopterus; species Protopterus annectens. The sequence goes on from NC_056745.1 coordinate 1,181,138,002, forward strand.
CTAAATGATGGTCTTCCCCTGGACAGCAAATCTAATTTCTAATGAATAATGAAGGTATGGGAAGTAGCCCAAGTTGCTACTGTAAAGAAGCTTTTGAAAGAAAGAGTGTTGAAGTAGCCACAGCTGAAGTAGAATGTGCTCCAAGTGTTTTTTGCAACTCAACTCCCTTTTTATTATAGATGAAAGTTATATAGTCTTTGAGCCATTTAGCCAGTATCAGCTTGCTCACTGTTTTACCAAGTTTTGTACTTGAGAAGGAAGTAAACAATTGATCAGATTTCCTGATATCCTTAGTTCTGTGCAAATAAAACCACAGTTGCCTGTGAACATCTAACAAATGTAAGCAATATTAACGTTTGTTGGTAAAGTCGGGAAAGAATATTGGCAAATTAATGGTCTGGCTGACATTGGCCTCAGAGACTACCTTAGATAGCAAGGAAGGGTTAGTTCTTAAAGAAACTCTGTCTTTGTGAAAAATCAAGTAGGGTGGCTTACACGATAAGGCTTGTATTTCTGAAATCCTCCTAGCAGAAGTTATAGCCACTAAGTGTAGTCTTCCAGGATAAAAACTTTAAATCACAATCAGCTACTGGCTCGAAGGGAAGTTGAATAATAGCTTACAACACCAAGTTTAGATTCCAAAGTAGAGCAGTGTCTTTAAAAGGAGATCTTAGCAAGAGAGTCCCTTTTAAAAAGACCTTGCAAAGCTTATGGGAAGCCAGTGAGGATTCTTTAAAACCATTATGAAAATTGTAAATAGCTGCTACCTGAATTTTGATGGCAGAAGGAAAAGCTCCTGTATTGAAAAGTGAAGCTAAAATTTCTGGAATTTTATTAATAGGTACTGAAAAAGGGTCAATACTATTGTCACAAGCCCAAACTGTAAATCTTTTCCATGTGCTAGTATAGTTTACAGGTGGATGGTTTACGAGAGGCTAGAAAAAATATGACAAACCAGGGAAGAGAGCATAGGTTGCCTGGCTATTAATGCAACTGGAGAAACCAAGCTGTCAGCTCGAGGTTCAGAATATTTGGATGGACTAATCCCTCTGGATGGGACATTAGGTCTGGAGCTGGGTCCAGAATCCAAGGTTGATGAACCAGATAAGGCCAAATAAAGGGGTACCATATCGGTTGAGGCCAATAGGGTGCAATGATGATCACTTTGCTCTTCAGCCTGACTACTTTCTGTAGAAACTGTGGGATCAGGGGAATCAGAGTAAAGGCATAAAGAAGTCCAGAAGGGCCAAGTGTGTACAAGAGCATTCCTCAGTGGCTCCCCCAAAGTGGGGATCAGGGTAAAGTAGTTGCTGCACTTGTTTTGGAGAGAGGCAAATAGGTCGCAGCAAGGCTGGCCCCACTGATGGAAAATCCTTTGGACTGAGAGATGACTCATGTGGCAGGAGAATGCATCTGCTTAGTTTGTTTGCTATAACATTGGAACTCCCCAGAATGTGCATTGCTATCAGAAAGTGGTTGGAAGAGATTGCCATCTGCCACACTCTGAGAACTTCTCAACATAGGGGATAGGATTTGGTTCCTCCCTGTTTGCTGATGTACAAAACCACTGACATATTGTCTGTTTGAATCACAATTGTGTTCAAAGGAGGAGCAGTATGAAGGGCCTGCAATGTTAACAGCACTGCTCTCAGTTCCAGGACATTGATATGCAAGTTGGGTTCTAAGGGGGACCAAGTGCCTTGGACAGTCTTGCTCAGATAATGCCCACTCACCCTATCTGTGAGGAGTCCATGGTCACTAAGGCCTTGAGTTGTGAAGGGACAAAGGGGAGGCCTAGAGGAACTTCTTTGGAGTGTATCCACCAAGCTAGATCTCTTTTTCAAATGATGATTGAAATCAAGTCTGACATGGGTTGGTAAATTATCGACCACCTAGACGCAAGCACCCATTGTAATATTCCCCTGCAGTATCCTGCCAAAGGAACTAGAGTTATAGCAGCTGCCATGGACCCTAGGGTTTGAAGAACTAGACATGCAGTCACTTTCTTGTTGTTGATTCATTTCTGGACCTGTACTCTGATTTTCTCTAATCTCACAACGGGAAGAGAAGCTATGGAAGTACTTGTGTTTAGTATCACTCCTATGAACTGTAAGGTTTGAGTAGGAGTCAGTTGTGATTTTTCAAAATTTATAGTCATCCCTAAGTAAGAACAAGTCTGAAGTACTCGATCTCTTGCTTGCAGTGATGCTTGGTCGGAACAGTAATGAGCCAGTCATCTAAATACGGAAACATTCGGAATCCATGCAGCTTCTTGTGAGCTGCTACTACTGCCATACATTTGGTGAACACCCTTGGGTCTGTGGTAAGGCCAAAGGGCAGAACTCTGAATTGATAATGACTGGCTCCAAGCAGGAAGTGAAGAAAACTTACTGGATTGCTTGTCCATTTTGATATGGTTTCTTGCCCACTGAGAGATGAACTCAATGAGCTCATTAGTGGGTGGATTAACCCAAGAGGTAGATGGGTGAGTGACAAACGTCTGCAGGCACACTGACTCCTCAGAGGAAGGATTTTGGGTCTTCCAATCACACATTTGTTTCAGAATCTCCAGTATGTCTCCAAAGGAGACATTATCTGAGGATGACCTTGGGGATCCTTCACTTCACTGAAGTTGGTGTCATCTGTGATTGATTCCTCTGGGGAATCCAAGTGGTTCATCTTGCACTTTTTCCTTCTTGGGGACATCCTCAGTGGGATGATCTGGGGAGGTATCAGAAGAAGAGAGAATTCCTTTTTGGGAATCCTGTGGGTTTTGACACCCACTGACCCAGTAGAGGCACAGGTTGAATATCTGGACAGGAAGGAAAGGATATCTGCTCCGAGGTGGAAGGGCTGACTAACTGGCTGCTGTAGTCAAGGATCTCTCCATAAACTCAAAAGCCAGCCCACCTGAAAAGGGAAGGGAACCTGAAACGGAGAAAGAGCACGTCAGAACTGTGGTCACTTCCTGCTCTGAGAAGACATCACCTGAGACCGAAGCCAGAGCTGAACTGATCCTTGCCAAGGCCCCAAGGTGCAGAGAAGGCTCTGAGAAAATGGGAGTTGACTCTGGCACCACCGAGCTGACAGGATGAACATGGATCCAAGAGGTTTCTGGTTCTGACTGAACCAAACAGCTCAGAGCAAGAGACAGTTCCGTAGATAAGGATATCTTCGGTTCTGATATAGTCGGAGCTGGGCGGCTTGGAGCCAAGGACTCTGAAGCTTCAGTAGAAGTTAGAGGAGGAAGTGTTGGCAGTGTATAAGAAGACTCAGATCCTAGACCTGTAGGGGCCGGAGCCAAAGTGGACCCTGTCAATCCTCTCACCCACAGAATCTTATTCACCAGTCTCTCCATGTCATCCTCAGTCAGACTTTTAGTGGAATGGAGGGGAAATGGCAGAGGGAAATTTGGGCCTTTCCAGGAAGGGAGAAGGCAGCCTTTCTGGAAGGGGATCAAAGGAAGGAGACTAGGATATTAAAGGCAGAGTAATAGGTTCATAGGTAGGTACTAGGCTATCATTTATAAGCCTAGCTGGAATGTGTTGGCTTTCACCACCCCCTTAGTTTAGTTCCATGTGCCTCTGTCCAGCAGAGCCATTGAAGTGATCCCCGAGGTAAACTTTCTGTTTCCCATCCACTAGTCAAGGTTTCTCTTGAAGAGTGTTAGTGACGAGCTCTGCCTAATGTAGATTGGAATCTTGTTCCAGCGCATGGGAAGTCTCTAGGACAGGAATCTATCCCTCCAGCATGTCCTATTTATTGTTGTGGTGAGGTTTAGATCCCTGGAGCGTGTGGCTCGAGGGGATATGGTTTTCTTTAGGTGGAGCATGTCCATCAATTCTGGGTTGGACATGGCCTTGTATATCAGGCAGAGATCACCTCTGAGTAGGTGGTATGCAACTGAGTACAGCTGGAGTTTCTTCAGTCGAGCTGCATAGGGCATCTGCTTGAGGTCAGTGATCCTCTTGGTGAGGTACTTCTGTGGTCTTTCCAGTTGTTGCCGGTGTCTTGTAAGGTACATCCCAAATGGGGCATTGTACTCTATGATCTGATGAGTGATGCGTAGAGGGGCCCAATGATCTCTTTCGATCTGGATGCAAACCCTTTTGAGATTATAAGGGCCACATAGAAGAATTTTCTAACCATTTTGGCAATGTGATTATCAAAGGAGAGATTACTATCTACTTGGGTCCCCAGATCCCTTATTATGTCTTCCGTATTTAGGGGGCAACCACCTATGTGATAGTTTGTGGGTACTTTGTTTTTTCCAAAGGGGATGACTATGCACTTTTTGGCATTTAGCTTGAGGCCATGGTTTTGACACCAGGTATCTGTCTCAGTGAGACCCTTTTGGGGGATGCCTGTGTCAGCCAGAGAGTAAATTATAGCCCCTAGTTTGCAGTCATCTGTGAACTTGGTCAGCCATAGTCATCCTGTGCTTGTCTGTACCTCTGAGAAGTATATGCCAAACAGGAGGGGTCCTAGGACTGAGCCCTGAGGAATGCCACTTGTAACCGATTTAGAGTCAGACCTAGCTCCCGCAACTCTTACCATTTGGGTTCTGTCCATGGCAACCCATCTTGTGACATAGGGGTTTATGTTCAGGTTGGTGAGCTTGTCTATAATACCTGAGTGGGGAATGGTGTCGAAGGCCTTTGTGAGGTCTAGGTAGGCTGTGTGGACCACCTTTCCCTCATCTATAGCCTTGGTAACTGTCTCAAAGAAGTCCACCAGGCTTAGGAGGCATGATCTGCCCTTGACAAAGCCAAACTGGGTAGGGTCCAGTGTTTGGAGGTTCCCAATGTCTCTGTTAATGAGATCCATGATGATGCGCTCCATAACTTTGCAGACCAAGCTAGTTAGGCTTATAGGGTGATAGTTCCCGTGGTCCGTTGTGGCTCCACCTTTGTGGAGCAGAATAACCGTTGCTGTGCACCACTCTGTGGGCACATAGCCTGTGGAGAGGCTGAGTTTAAACAGTATGTTTAGGTGAGGGGTTAGTTCATCTTTGAGCTCATGTAGGACGCAGCCTGGGACACTGTCCGGTCCCATTGATGCTGTGTTTTTGGCTTTGGAGAGGGCTGTTTTAACCTGAGTGCCTGTGATTTCAGGGGCACTACATTCTCCTGGTATAGTTATGGGCCCTTTTGGGGGTGAGAGGGAGTGAAGTTTGCACTGAACCTGTCTGCCAGGATGTTGGCTATATTGGTCGGTTCAGTGTATTTTGTGCCATTCTGCACTAACTCCGAGGAGATCTGAGAATTTCCCCTTAGATTCTTGACATAGCTAAAAAATGCCTTGTGGTTATCTTTGGAGTCCATGGCAATTTTTCTTTCAAAGCTAGTCTTGGATGATTTTATGAGGGAACGTAGTTTCTTGCTGATACTGATCAGGGATGTCTTCTCTTCTTGGGATTTTACTCTTTTCTGCACTAGTTTCCTCCTTCTATTGTATAGCTTGTTTATGTCAGGGGTCCAACAGACTGGTTTCCTTTTCTTGGAGGAGTGAGTCTTGGTTTTGTTTGGGATAGCACGCTCCATGCATTCTTGTAGGTGCCTGTAGAGTGCATTAGTAAAGGATTTTGCAGCTTGGACAGCATTATCCTTTAGCATGGGGACTTTGAAACTTCTCACCTCGGTCTTAAGTAACGTGAAGTTTGCTTTTGAAAAGTTTTTCATGGTGGTTTCTTTGACCAGGAGTGGTGGCAGAATGTGGATATCCAGAGTGATTAGTTTATGGTCAGATCTAACCAACGAGGGGTTGACGTCTGGTGTGGAACACCTGTCACCCATGTTGGTGATGACCAGGTCCAATATGTTCTCACCTCTAGTGGGGGTGTTGACCAGTTGATCCAGGGCATTTGAGTTTATAAATTCTAGGAAATGTTGGGCAAGGGAGTTTGTACTTGAGTAGTTCTCCCAGTTAATGTTTGGGTTATTGAAATCACCCAATATTACGGTGTTTGGTAGGACCTTTATGTTTCCCAGTGTTTCCAGGAATGCACAGTGGGGGTCCTGGGACATGGTGAGTAATCTGTAGCAAGCTATAATTTGAATAGCAGTTTTGCCCATTGTTAGTTGCACGTGGATGATCTCTAAAGCATCGTCCTGTGCCACTAACCTGGAGGTGTGGGTACCCTTGATGAATATGGATACTCCCCCACCTTTTGTACTTCAGTCTTGGTTTTGTGGTCAAAATGTATGGTATGGGTTGTAGCCTGGTAGTGCTGAGGTGCTCTCTGGAGCCTTAAACCAGGTTTCTGTTACTGCACATATATCGATTTTCTCCATACTGAGGAGTGCCTCGAGTGCATGCATTTTGAGGTTTAGACTTCTGGCATTGAGTAGCATTAACCTCAGTTTTTTGTTACTTGCGCTATTTACAGCAGTGGGTTTGTCTTTTGAGGCTTGCCTAAAAAAGGCACTATGGGGGTGGCAAGAGCCTTGGCCAGTATTCAAAAACCTAAGGGTAACAGGTGCAAGCCATTTCTAGCATCTATCTAATCATGGAGAAATTCTCAGGTTGTTTGTTTGGGGACAATGCAGTAGGCAACAAGGGAGATTCCTGCACAGATATCTTTGGTGCCAATGAAACAACCGTTTTCTGCACCATAATCTCTGGTGTCAAAGACTGTTTCAGACCCAATCGACTTGGCTTGGTGGAGTTCTTTGGAACCGAGAACTAAGGTAAAACGTCTGTCAGCTCCATGGTAGTTGGAAGAACCGAAGACCTATGCTTTTTGGAAGTCAATGCCGATGGGGATGTAGGCACTGATAAACAACTTTTTTTTTTTCTTTTCTGAACTTCTGGATGAAGAAGACGAAGAGGGAGAAGAGACATCAGTTTTGCTTTTAAATGTCTGAGATCCAGATATGGCCTCCCTGAAAGAAGATGGTAGAAGCCCTTTAAAGATTAACTTGTTCTTCCTATCCACTAAGACCCTGTGACTGAACGAGTGACAGATGGAGCAGTCCTCCTGGAGATGGAGGGGCCACAAACAGTATACACACAGTAAATGTTCATTAGAAAAAGGAATTTAATGTCCACATTTCTGACATCTCTTAAAGTCAGAAGGGGTTTAGGTTTATCAGCCTTATCTATGATTAAAACATGGCACAAAGCAGGTATATACACACACACACACACACACACACACATGCATACACACTCACACACACACACACACACGCACACACACACACACACACACACACACACACACACACACACACACACACACACACACACACACACACACACACACACACACACACACACACACACACACACACACATACACGTATGCACACAGTAAATGTTCATTAGAAAACGGAATTTAATGTCCACATTTCTGACATCTCTTAAAGTCAGAAGGGGCTTTAGGTTTATCAGCCATCTCTATGATTAAAACATGGCATTATGGGTAAGGGTTAAGCTTGAGAGTTTTTTGGTGATGGCCGAGTCATTTCTGATGCTTGGAACTGAACCCATATGTCGAGGACAAAATGAAAATTGACCTCATCAGATGGTAAGTTTAGAAGTGCTATAATCAGAATTCTTCTAGCAAAAGGTAACAATTCTTTGAAGCTACAACAAAGTGAAAAATTGATGTTGTCGGGAATCTGGTCTTTCTCAGTTTTGTGATAAACCATAGTAAGGAAGGTAGGGCATCTCTCATTAGCTATTCATAGATTCAGAGCATGTTGGAAAGAAGCAGTAAGCAGAGGCTGGATTTTATTATAGATGATGTAATCATACTGATGTGCAAAAAGTATAGACCATTCATGTTATGTTTTTATTTATTAATTTATTTATTGCTTTTGTTGACTGAGGAAGTCCAACTTGGTGAAAAACCCCTTTTCAGCTGAGGCCTGGAGAGAAAAGATGTAAAAGATGCAGGAAAAAATAATGGGTCTATATTATAACATCGAAGTTTAAAAACATCGAATGTTATGATATCGGCCCCATTCAATCGAAACACCAGAAAACCGAACAGTCAAAATAGCAAATTTTTTCCCAGGGAAATAAATTGCTGTTCTGACAAACATACACACAACTCATTCACACCAAAATAAATAATCCACACACATACACTTCACAAAACCCTACTCTAAACCAGGCATACACCACTAGCTACCCACTTACCTTAACCCAACCCTAACCCTAAGGTCCCTAACTATCGCACACTCACCTTACCCGCTCCCTAACCCTAACTCACCTACCCCACCCTTACCCTCACATCCACACAATCGCAGATTTACCTGACCCGTGCCTTAAGCCTAACTCACTTAACCCACCCCTAACCCTAAAGTCTGTCACTACCGCACACTCACCTCACCCGCACCCTAACCCTAAAGTCCCTAACTACCGCACACTCACCTTAACCCAGTCCGTTCGCTCACTTACCTTAACCCGGTCCATAACCATTGCACCAGAATTACCTGAACCCAATCCGTAACCTCCATTCGCTCACTTTCCTAAACCCGGTCTGTAACCATTGCACCACACTGCTGTAAACAGCGAAGCCACAGAACACCAAAATCCTACCCTAGGTAAAATTTCGATGTTCCGAGGCTTTGCTATTCTCAGCTTTCGCACTAAAGGGTTCGATATTATAACATTCAAAGTTTTTGAACTTCGATGTTATAATATAGATCCAAAAATAACATGTATACATACAGGTTTAGGTACATAATATGATGAATCTTGTAAGCATACAATAATAAAAACAAAATAATAACAAGATACATAAGAATACTCAACATAAAAGAAACATAGTGTAATCATGATACAGGTGACAGAATGATATCAAAAATCATTCATAGGTAGATCAGAATAAGTGTTTCGTCAAATAAAGTTTAGACCCATAGTATTTTATAATAGTAGGACAGTGGTAAAGTGAACTTTCAGAACAATGTAAAGCTGAAGAGAGTATGGTAAGGTGTATGTGGCAAAGCAGACATAATAGTACAGGATAAGATAGAAGGTTACTGGTCGAGTACTCATTTTAGAGCAGCATGGGATAGAGTGGATAAGGATAGTTAGGGAGATTAGCGAGGTGTGGTGCATGAGTAAAGCTGAGACCTTTAGGTATTATTTCAATAGTAACTGGAAGAATTTCACAATGTTAATTTGTCTGCATGAGAGGGAAATGGAATTACAAACTAGAGATATGAGAGCAATACAGAGATGTATTATTATCATAGCAAAGAATCCTTAATGGAGAATGTGTGGATAATTTTATTTATTTATTTATTTTACATTTGTTAACCGAGTTAGTCCAACTTGAGTTTGTAAACAAATCCATTTTCAGTGGAGACCTGAGGGGAAAAGCCCCAGCAAACATAAGTATAAATAAAGTGACAATATACAAATATTAAATAACAATCACAATACAAAATAATTGTAAAAAAGAAAAGGTTATTAACTATTTGCATTGCATTGATAGTAAGCAACCCATTTTCAGTGGAGACCCAAGGGGAAAGAGCCCCAGCAAACATAAGCAAAGATAAACATATAGGACAAAAACTATCAAAAACAACACTGCAAATACGAAATTAATTATAAAGAGAAAAACAAAGGGAAAAAATTATGAACATGAAGTGTTGCACTGATAGTAGTGGACTAAAATTTACTACATATGAGAGTAAAAGCAAACAGATAATCGTTGTTCAAAAGAAGGTCAATGTATAGACATTGATAGGAAGTAGGGGGTTAGTGTGGAGAATGGGAGGGGGTTATAGTAGGGCTATAGTAGTAGAGCTAAGGGTTTAGGAGATTAGTTTAAGCAGAAGTTACTAACAAAGAAAGAAATTTAGGAGATGCAACAGGTTATACAGTGGGAGAGACTAAGACTACATGTGGTCAATGCAACGGCATAATTTCAAGTTTAGTAGGTGGGATTTAAGCTCCTTTTTAAAACAGGGAAAGGAAAGATTCTATCTAATATGGAGAGGGAGTTTGTTCCAATTTAGTGAGACAGAGTATTTGTAAAGCAGTTTGCTAATATTCCTTTTGGGTTTATAAACTGAGAGAAGATTCTGGCATTTTTCAGGTTTTCAGTTTTAGTTGTATGAATATCAGAAAGTGAGGCAATTATAACTAGTTCATCTGTTTTAGTATCATGCAGTAATGGGATCTGTAAGGCATATCAGCTGCAGATGTAACTATTTTGTTGTAAAAGGTTTCTAGCACGGTTATTTGGATAGCTTGACAGCAGTTGACTTGCAGATTGACAATTATAGGAACAGCATACAGGAGGATGGGTAACAGTACAGTACATGCAATGGTTTGCCTAGCATGGTCAGTCAGGTAAGGCTTAGAGTGCCAAGGTTTTTGTGAATTTTGCTCGTGGCTTGCTTTGTATGGTGGTTAAATTTCATGTCATGATCTATGATGACGCCTCGGAACTTGGTATGAGTTTACAATTTTGGTTTAGTTGGAAGAAATAATGGTAAATGTTATGTTACATTATATTATGTGATGTTATGTTATATTATGTTATGTTAAAATGTGATGCCATTAATAATAGTGAAGAGATAAATATTAATCTATGATGGCTTGAAACAGTGGAAAGAGAGCTAAAGCATGTTAAAGTAGCACACGTTGTTAAACCTTTTAGATAGTGTTTTTTTAGAAACTTGTGTAATTCAAGCTTGTAATCTGCACTCATACTTTCCTTTTCAGTTTGTTAGTATGATTAAAGAATACTGTACTATTGTTGTCAGTCTTTGAGATGAAGTTGAGTTCATGGATCTAGAAGATAGGATACCAAAAGACAGCAGTTTCGTAACTTTACTTAATCTGGACTTGTTTTTATGACAAGGGAGCTTTTTATATTGCATCTTTTTCCTTTGTTGTGTTTTTTAATTTTGTGATTCTACAAAATGATTTTTGTTGAATTTATCTGTATATTTGCATCATAACGGTATGCACTCGTAAATGCAGAAGTTAATACCACAAAAGTCAGTAACAGTATTCTAAGCACCGTGGTTTGGGTCACTGAAGTTGGCATCCCGATCTGTTTTCACAAGTATCATGATGCTTATTATATCACATTTTCCATTGGTAAAGTCTAAGATGGATGATTATTTAGAATGAGTTGGATTTTATACTTAGGTAAAAGTTGCTAATTTTACAATGTCACTAATTACAAACTGTATAACCATGAGTGGGGAGCAGAAAGATCCTAGACATGTCAATATGATATTTCTGATTCTTGCTGGGTTTTACTTTATTTTTTCCAAATTGTTTTGATTCACATAGTTACGATTTAGGCATATTTATGTGATACTGAGTAGTTTATCCAGTACTTTTTTTGGCCAGTTAAAATCCTTAAGTATTTTTATTGATTTCTTAATCTTGGAGTTTGGTCAAGGAATCCTCATGTTCTGCAGGGGGCATATGCATGTGAAAATTCTAAAACTACTATATTCAATACAACTAATATTAACTGTTGTTTTAGAAATTCCTAGTCCTGAGATGTTTTCTTGGATTCTTACTTGTATGTATTGTTTTACAAAGACTGAGACACTGCCACCTATCTCATCAGATCCTCAATACTAAAAGGGGGGGTACCCTGGAGTATGAAATAAAAAAAATGGACAGCCAGGTGAAATTGAAGAAACACCCAATGTAGTCACTATCAGACCCAAAACACTCTGGCTGTCATATATCTCCCTCCAGGCTAAGAGGTACTGAATCACCTGTGTATCTTGACATCATACGTTTATCACATGACTGAATGTCAAAATGTTGTCATTATAGTTAGTGTCGTATGACAATGTTTGATTAACCTAGCTGCTGAATAGCCAAGATTATGGACTTTCTTGAATTAATCCCTCAAACATGGACAATGACCGTATCATATTTAGCCTTAATCATTTATAAGTTAGCTGAAATGCCCCTAACTTTGGCTGCAGGCAAGCAGGACAATGTCACATACTTATGAAGTTCAGGGAGGTATGTGTCCATTTTATATACAGTGGAAGCTCAAATACTGAGATGTGTTGAGCTGTTGCCATGTCACAATTTCTGTCTGATGGGCTTTTTTTAGTATGGTTTTGTTCAGTATTAACATAAAACATTCTCTTGATGTGGACTGTACTCACTGCCATAGTATGGTGATTGTGCATGTTTGCTTTATGTTTGTCAGTGAAGAGATCTGTGCAATGTGTTTGATACATAAGGTTCTGGTTTTACTGATGTTATGGCTTCTTGAGATACAGCTGAGGCTTTTGTGTGTGTAGTAATCAGAACCTTGTATATGTAGCACCTACAATGTGTGTGCCTAGGTAGGTCTGATGCAGAGGATTTAGTCTAATTTTTTTGCACATGCATAGACCTCTCATAGAGATTTAAGATCTTGTCAGAAAAGTGGTATGTTTTCTGTCAGCATGGATGTCAATGTTATCATCTTCTTGTCAACCTGGAAGGTGGTTCCAGTAAATGTTACCTGCAGAAATCTGTAGAAACTCATAATTTGAGGAATCATGACCCAACCTCCATGTACACTAACAGTTTTAGTCTCCTCTGTAGTTTTGGTAAAGTCATCATCAGTACTATGCAGAAGATTATTTTGGACAGGTATGACTTATCTTAATTTTCATGTGGAATTTCTCAGAGATCATAGATTTTGTAGAATGATTTTGCTCCATATTTAGATGTCACTACTGTATGGCAAGTGCTCAGGGAAAATGTTTGAGTATATGAGTCTTATTCATCTATTCTTAGATAAATTTTTCCTTTTTCCTACTGAAATATAAAATATATAATCTTAGGCTTGTACTATAATTGTTAAAACTTCTTATGTACCAAATTATATTGTTATTGTCTTTGTCTTGACCTTTTATGTTGTTGTAATTTGTGGAGCTTTTCTCCCTGGGCCTCCACTGAAAATGGACATATATCCAGCTGGACTAGCCCGGTCAACAAATGTAAAATAAAAATAAAATAAATAAATATTTAATACATTCAAAGACCAGGCTCATTCTAGTTCTTTGAAATTACAAGAAAATTACCTACATTTACCTTCTTCAGTAAAACAGCTCAGGCATACTAAATATTTTTAGATTTCGCTTAATTTTTGTTTTCATTTTTCTAGGGGAGCATGACCTTGGTACTCCTAGAGATTTAGGAGTTCTTTCTCTCTAATTGCATGATGTGACTGGTAGCTGCAGACACCTGTATAAGTGTCATTGCCCAGGCTGTCAGGAAATTAAATAGAAAACTAATCGTCTGTTTAGTTTATTAGCTTATCATGTGCACCTCAAATATATATGAGTTTACAGGAATAGCAGTTTTGTTTTGCTTATTTTGATTGTTTTCAATGTGAGATTTTTTTTTACTTTCTTTAGCAAATTGATTTTAATGTTTTTGTTGTTAAAACTGAAATTAAGACATGCATTGTAAGCATAAAGAACAAAACAGTATGTAAAAAAGTAGTATGTATGTCAGGAAATTTGAACATTATTTTACAATGATTGAGAAGAGATGGCCAAATGAAGGGATAATGGCATGTAGGAAAGGCAGTGGTCCATTGTCCTGACCATCTAACCATGACCCACCTCTACATGCAAGAGAGCAGTAAAGTTCCATGAGAAACAAACCATGCTTTGCAGCACTGAAGAGCAATGTGGTTAAAACTATGTTTACATGAGTAGATCATTTAACTACTGAGGAAGACAGGTGTAATGTACCGAGTAATCAACTAATTGGGAAAAAAACAAGTCAATACAAGCAATGAGAGAGGATCATTCCAGGGAGAACAGTGGGACACTGCTATGAGTTTGACCTTTAGTATAGAAAGTGTTTCCATTAAAAAGATAGTGTATGATAAATGAAAAATCATGACTGGCACTGGGGAATATTTTCGGACTGTGGATGTTTCCCCCATTATAATGGCGTTATAGTAAGTTGTAAATGGGACACTTACAAATGGTTGGCTTGTGCTATGCATAGGTATGTATGTATATATACATATATATATATATATATATATATATATATATATATATATATATAAAGGTACTAATATATACTACTCTAATGCAACTGTGCCATTGAATTTATAATAGATATAGCAGTTTGCATGACATGTGACTCTGTTGTTATAGGCATCATATGTATGCAAACAGACAAGCTAACAATCTAAATGCTTTGTATAAACATCCATTTATGTGCAGCAACCTTTACGAAATTCCTATTTGCAGTGTTGGATCATGTTCCTGTTAATTAATTTATTTATTGAAACTTTATTGACTTGGTTAGTCCTACTAGACCAATAACCTCTTTTTAGGTATGACCTGAGGAGATATTCATATTGAGAAGGAGAAATTTGGTTAGAGCACCAGGGATTTTCTCTGCTCTTTCTCTGCACTAGATGGTACCACAGGGCTGTTGAAATGCTTGAAAATTCCATTATGGAGGAGGAAAGGAGACAGCAGACTGAAAATGGAGAGTAATAGAATACTGAAATATCACAAGCAAATTATGTCAGAGAGGAGAGTGTTATTACACAGTTGGAGGAAGAAGGAGGCCTGGAAATTCCTTTGTTAATGGAGGTGAAGGATCGAGATGAGCTAAATGCTGATGTGAAAGCAAGCTGAAGTACAATTGTTGTGTGAGGTAACAGGAGGTCTATCAAATGAATTACGAAAAGGAACTGGATTACAAAATGGTACTGATAGTAGCTTGCAGTATACTTAGCCAGTGGAGTACCTGGTTTTTAAACATGCTCCCCATAAAGGGGTTTTGTTATTGTGATCCATAAGAAAACATTTACACATGCTGAAATAGTAAACAAAGGAAAGAATAACATTGTGACCAAAGCTGAAAGAAGATGCAGGGACAGCAAAACCCACAGAAAAGACAATCAGCAAGAATTAAAGCAAACTGCAGTGACACTATCAACAGATATGAAATTATGGACAGTATTATTTTACCTTTGGAGTTTAAAGTACATGATATAAGAGCATTAATACAATTAGGAACAGAAGACTTTTCAAGGTTACATTTGAAACTTTTACTTCACTTGAAAAATGTATGAATGAAGAGGAGAAAAAGTGCTCATTTGTACTATGAAATGAGTATATTTTTCAGAGTTTGGGACTGCAGTTGACAAACAAAATAAATGTGTAATTTAGAACATATGACAGTTGAACTTGAGTTAAAGACTTTTTTCTGTCTGTTTATAAAAAGATGCAGAAGATTAAAAAAATGTATGATAAAAAAATGTTTGGATGGGGGAGTAGGGGTGAAACTGGATGCGCACAACAGAAAAATGCAGCATATTTAATTTGTTACAACTCTGAACAGGGAACAGTGAGGTAGTAGGGTCAACCTAAAGCTTATATATATATATATATATATATATATATATATATATATATATATATGGATCTACTTCACATTGTTGAAGGCCGACAATATTGAAGCTGATATTGTGTGGAGTCTGCATGTCCTCCCCGTGGTCGAGTGGCATTCGAAAGATATGCGTGAATGGATGTGCCTTCATTCAAGGTTGGGCATCGGGCTGGCACCTCGGCTCCATAAAAATCGACTGCCAATCATTAGCGGACCCATGTAATCAGTGGGATCAGTGGGAAGACAGATGATGGGAATGATGTAGGAAATGTTTTACAAAGAGAAAGTATCACAGTGCAAGATAAAAAACAGATATGCAACACTAGGAAGAAAAGATGGTGAAGAATGTGAATATGAGATGCATAACAGTAACCTTTGGCAAGACAAACCGGGAAAAGCCGAAAGAAAAACAACAACAACAACATTGTCGGCACCAGATTAGCGAAAGCAAAAAATGCCAAACGTTTAAATGGAAATCTCCGTAAGCGGAGATTTCCATTTAGTTCAATGTAGTGCGGTCTCGGAGTTCATAGGTTCATAGGTTCATAGGTTCGTACTAGGCTATCTGCCCTAGGGCATTTATAAGCCTAGCCAGAGTGTATGTGGCTTACACCACCCCTTAGGATGAGAATACTACGCCCTTTTAGGGTTTAGTTTACTATGCCTCTGTCTAGTAGTGACAAAGAGATGACCCCCGGGGTAAACCTACGATCTCCCATCCACTCGTCGAGATTTCTCTTGAATAGAGTCAGTGAGGGACTCTGCCTAACATGGACTGGGATTCTGTTCCAGAGTGTAGGGAGCCTCTGGGTTATGAATCTGTCCCTCCAGCACGTTCTATTTATTTCTGTGTTGAGGTTTAAGTCACTTGTTCTCGTGGCTCTGATGGATTTGGATTTTCTGAGGTGGAGCATGTCCATTAATTCAGGATTGGACATGGCCCTGTACGTCAGGCACAGATCACCTCTGAGTAGGCAGTATGCGACTGAATAGAGCTGGAGTTTTTTCAGTCGAGCAGCATATGACATATGTTTAAGACCCTTTATCCTCTTGGTGAGGAACTTTTGGGGTCTTTCCAACTGCTGCAGGTGTCGGGTGAGATACATCCCAAATGGGGCATTGTACTCAATCATTGGCCTGATAAGAGAAGAGTACAGGGGCACAATGACCTCTCTTGATCTAGATGTGAAACCCTTCATGATAAGGTGGGCAATATAGAAGGTCTTCCTAACCACTTTGGCAATGTGAGTGTCAAATGAGAGGTTACTGTCAACCTGGGTCCCTAGGTCCCTGATTACCTCTTCCAGATTAATGGATTACCGCCTATGTGGTAATTTGTCGGTACCTTGTTTTTCCCAAAGGGTATGACTATACATTTTTTGGCATTTAGCTTAAGGCCATGGCTCTGGCACCAATTATCCATTTCTATGAGGCCTCTCTGAAGGATGTTTGTGTCCGCTGGAGTATCGATTATGGCGCCCAGTTTGCAGTCATCTGTGAACTTTGTCAGCCACAATCCTCCTATGTTTGCCTGTACCTCGGAAAAATAAATGCCGAGCAAGAGGGGTCCCAGGACTGAGCCCTGTGGGACACCGCTTGTGACTGGCTTAGAGTCTGACATAGCTCCAGCAACTCTGACCCTGTGGGTTCTGTCCTTGAGCCAGTTTGCAACCCATCTTGTGACATATGGGTTTACATTTAAGCTGGTGAGTTTGTCTATGATGCCCGAGTGGGGTATTGTGTCAAAGGCTTTTGCAAGGTCAAGGTAGGCTGTGTGAACTGCCTTACCCTCATCAATGGCCTTAGTGACTGTTTCAAAAAAGTCGACCAAGTTCAGAAGGCAGGATCTGCCCTTGACAAAGCCAAATTGGGTAGGATCCAATGTCTGTAGGTCCCCAATGTCTTTGTTTATGAGTTCCATAATGATCCTCTCCATAGCTTTGCAGACCAGGCTCGTCAGGCTTATGGGGCAGTAATTTCCAGGGTCTGAAGAAGCACCGCCTTTGTGAAGTGGGACCACTGTTGCCGTACGCCAATCTTTGGGTACGTATCCTGTGGTAAGGCTAAGATTAAACAGCAGCCTTATGTGTGGGTTTAGTTCCTCTTGGAGTTCATGTAGCACACAGCCCGGGACACCATCCGGTCCCATTGATGCTGTGTTTTTAGCTTTAGAGAGGGCGGCTCTCACCTGGGCATCTGAGATGTTAGGCAGGCTACACTCTGCTGGGATAGTTATTTCTCCTTTTGGGGGGGAGGGGGAGGAGAAATTTGCACTGAACCTGTCTGCCAGAATGTTGGCAATGTCAGTGGGTTCAGTGTATTTTGTGTCAAGTGAGTTGGTATATTTAAGTAGGAGGGGTGTGGGGAGTGCAGCCCCCCCCACATGGGAGGTACAGGGGGGGCTTGCCCCCTGTTTGCAAAGGTAAGTTTTTATTTATTTTTGTTTTTAGGCTTTTTTTATCTTTCGATGTTTTAAAATTCGATGATATGGTGTCGACCATATCAACTTCGATATTCTGAAACTTCGATAAGATAATATAGATGATATATATTATTTTTTTTTTTGTGGGAATGAGAAGCACTTGGTGTGCAAGACCATAATAAAAGAAGTTGTGGCCAACATGGGGAAAGGAGACATACACCCAAACAATGTTGGGCTAAGTGTAGAAAATTCAATGAATCTGGACATTTTTGGTTTGACTGTCCTTTACTAGAAAAGGAAAAGTTAGAAGAAGAAGTAGAAGAGGAAGAAGAAAATATTTCAGAAGAAAGTCAGTCTGATGATAATATTACTGAAGATATTGAATGAGACAGTATTATCGGGGAATAACCAAAGAAGAAAATGTAATCAGTGGGATCAGTGGGAAGACAGATGATGGGAATGATGTAGGAAATGTTTTACAAAGAGAAAGTATCACAGTGCAAGATAAAAAACAGATATGCAACACTAGGAAGAAAAGATGGTGAAGAAGGTGAATATGAGATGCGTAACAGTAACCTTTGGCAAGACAGCCATCCAGGGAAATTACTGCACTGATAATACACTCCTGAGAGTAGACAGTGACTTGGCATTTGACCATCATGTGTCTACTGTAGTAAGGGAATCCTTCTATGTTGCACAACACATAAGCAAGGGTATGGCATCCAGGTCCAAAGATGTCATCATTCCATTGCATTCGTCCCTCATTAGACCAATCATTGAGTACAATGCCCCTTTTGGTATGTACCTCATCAGGTATATACAACAGCTGCAGTGTCCACAAAGGTTCCTCACTAAAAGAATATGTGGTTTCAAAAACATTTGATGGGGACTGCCTCAATGCCCTACCTTTACACTCGGTCTCCTACAGACTGCTGTGAGGTGATCTATGTCTGACCTGGAAAACATCTCAAGTCCAGCTCTGATATATATATATATATATATATATATATATATATATATATATATATATATATATATAGCACATCCACAAAACAAACAGCATCAGAAATACCCAATCTGGGGATCTAAACTACACTTGTAACACAAATAAGATATGTTGGAGGATAGGTATGTGTGTCAGAGATTACTCTTTCTCTGGAACAGGCTTTTCATCCATGTGAAGCGGAGTTCTTCTTTGAACTTGTTCAACCATAACTTGGACCAGTGGATGGGGTATTGAAAGTTTACCCCTGGTATGTCACCTATGTCTCTGTTAGAAAGAAAGAAAGAACTTATAAATGCATGACTGCTCATGTCTGATTTATACCTTCAAGCTGTACATACTCCCCATAAAAATCTGTGGTATCATACCATCCCCAGGATTCACTAATCCTCCGTGTAAGACTAGATTAGTCTTACACGGAAACGCCAGTCTAAGAGTAAGATGGCAGTGCGCCATGCATATTAATGAGGGCACGCTGCCTCAACTCTAAGGCTAACACGGAGCATGCACGAGTGCAGGGGGTGTGTCGGACTGCCGAGCAGTCCAAAAATCCATGCCCCTGCAAGTCTCACAATCGGGAAATGTCAACTTACATGAGCAAGTCCGCTCAAATGTGTACATACCCAACACTACACTCCCCCACATTCTAAACCCCTGTACAATTATAAAATGTAAAACTTTTATTCTTTTTTTTTATTATTCCTGATATAGCTGACCGTATTTGCGCGGGTTTGCCCATTGCTTAGCTACAGTTAACAGTTTAGACATCGAAGAGGATAATAAGAAACTTATATGCAAATTAAGCAAAATAGTGATAGCGTAGTGATAGAGCCTTCGCACAAAGAGGAGGCATTCCCGGTTCGAGTCCCACCACTCCCCTTTCTATTTTCTGTTGGAAATCTGTATATAAAAATAATTCCTGACATTTATCATTTAAATTTTAGTAAAAAGCATTAAAGTGGCCTATGTAGTAGTGAACAAATTTTATATATATATATATATATATATATATATATATATATATATGAAGGTGAAATGGTTATGCATACTGATGGATGCATAAGTAACATATCTTAAGCAATGTGAAGCACTGCTAAGCAAAGTTTACCAGTATTAAGCATATTTAAATGTAATTGCTCGTAGCTGAGCACTGCGTTAACTAGCGCAATGGCTTTGCGTGTAGCTGAGCATCGCGCCAACTAGCGCAAACAGAACATGTTTGTGCGGAGTTGCGTTCTGCGCTAACCAGCGCATTGTCGGGCAACGATGAGCAATGTAGAGCAACGTAGAGCAACATCGGGCAAATTTGAGCAAAGTCGAGCAAAGTCGGTAAAACACAGCCACACCTCCTAGCCGGTCTGGCCAGTAGTAAAATAAAAAGCAATGACAGGCCTCAAACCTGGGATACTGTGCACCATAATCACAGTACTGAACCACTAAGCCATGACAGCTTTTCATAAGCATGCACTTTCAACACACACATGCATATCAATGGAAGTTTACCCATTGCTAAGCAGGTGTGCCTTCAGCTGAGTTTTTTCAAAACTGGCCAATCACAAATAAGTGCAGGAAATGATGCATATTTAAGCTCCATAGGCGGAAATACTTGCTATAACTGGTTGTAGCTCCCATCTGCAGGCAGCAATGGCCGGTGCTGGAGAAGGCTCTTATTTACTAGCGCAACGTTGGGGCATTGAGGAGTCAAAAGTAATGGTTTGACTCCTTGTCCATAATCATGAGGATAGACTCCTGTGGGGCCAGTACCAGGGCACCCAATACAAAGTGGAAGCCTGGGACCATCTAGCTCATGAACTCACCAGTGCCACAGGTGTCCCTCGGACTGGTGAGCAGGTCAGTCACCACCACGCAGACCTGAAGAGACACAAGGCAGATCAACTGGACCAGTGGATCCAGGAGGCCCGTGGGATGGAAAATGCCCCACTACTGAGTAAGTAGCCATGGAATTAAGTATGTAAGAATTGCTATTGTAGTGTATACTGTGGATAGGTATGCCTCAATATCACTTCATTTACTTCACAGCTGCAGGTGTCCGTGCTGCAAATCAGCAAGCCTATGCAGATAGGCTGCTAAGGCTGCGCCACCAGGCAGGTTAGTAATTATTCTGCTTGTACTGTTATGTAAAATAAATGAGAGAGCCTGTTCAAATACCACAATATTGGTGGCCTGTTGCCATCAATTAAACCTGCATGCTGTTGTAATGTCCACTGTTGTTCTATATATGCATGTGTCATGCTTGCTGTTCAACTGTTGGAACTCTGGTGTGTTGGGCTAATGGGAATACTTCTACATGCTGTTATAACTAATTGGGAATTCTGTTGAATGTTACTAACCCATGTTTTCATTAAATCCTCCTAAACATAGAACATAAGGGAAGGCCAGTCTCAGCAGACCCACCTGTCCCACCTCAGCTGGCGATGGCACCTGGCACCAGCAGGTCAGGTGCCCAGCCTGGGACCTCCTCCTCCATTGGCCCTGTGCCACCTTCGGATGGAAGTGCTGCAGGAGATGGGGCTCATCCCCCCGTGCAAGCATGGGCAGAGTAGGGCCACCTATCACCCTCTGAATGGTCCGGGCTGTGGTGCATAGGGAGATCGAGCGTTCTGTCGCTGATCCTCTATGCCAGCTTGAGGCACAAGTGGCGCAACTCATGGGTGAGCATGCCCCTCCTATGCAGCCCCCAGCACAGCCACCCTCTGGGCTGTGAAGGTGCAGTGGTGACTGCCCATGGATGGGGATCTCAGTTCCACTGTTGCCATCTGTGGGCTCATGGGCTTGCAATTTCCAAACATCCTTCTCTGTCAATGGTTCACCCACCACATGTGTCATATTCCGCCCTTATATGCGTCTTGTTTGTCTTGTCTGTTTACCTCCCCAACCTACCTCCCCAAATATACCTACTTCCCCTACCCCACATTCCACTCTCACCTGAAAAAACAAAAGGGCAATCTGCTCCCCAAAAAAAATTACGCCCCATACATAGCTGCCCATTTTGCACACATGTCCGCTGGACAAATAAACTGATATTTAATTGGCAGTACAACATACTTTGTTGTCCTCACCCCTCTCACAGGGGTTGGAGGTTTCATATTTCCCTCCAAATGTATTGCATATGCACAGCTGTTGCTGTTAAAGAAATGAGCAGCTATGGACCTTCCCTACACCCGTCCTGCACATCCCGAGCTGTTTTCCCTACTGTCTTTCCCTCTTTGTGCCCCTTTTTCACCACTTTCCTATCTCCCCATTTTCTTTTCTTTCAAAGAAATGAGCACGGGGGTTAGTGGGAGTAAGCACTATAAAGTAGTATTTAGTGGGTTTGCACAAGTGTGCGCCTGTGTGCACTTAGCTAAGCATTGCTAAGCATCGCGCAAACCTGCTTACAACTGCTTAAAAGTGCCTTAGTCACTCTGTATGGGAGGGCCCTTGTTCTGCTCAGCAGCAAAATAAAATACCTCTGTCAGTCTCGAACCCCGGACCTTGTACACACTAGACCGCATGAAGTACCTCTAAGCCACAGCAGACATACAATAAGTTGGTGCTGAAATAAATATAGCATGCATCAGAATGAGTGAATGTAAAGGAAAAATAGGAATGCCATAACACAAATCTTGTTCTGTGGATCTTTACCAGCAGTTGTTGTGGAATTGCATTACATGACTGTGATAAGAGAACCAGCCATTCTAGCAGGAAATAATGTTACAGCAGCACTTTACAACCCCCACACAGTATCATAGCAGGACAAACACTGGCATATCTGATTAGGGCAGAGGCCATACTTCCCAACTGTGACTAATTTTCAGGGATGTCTCTGATTTTGAAACAAATTTTAGCTGTGTCCCTCTGAATCCCTATGAAAAGTACTGACGTTAGGCAGAAAGGTGGGGAATTACACTTAATGAATAATGACAATAAGTAAGAGACAGACACTGCTTGTACTTCAGAAAAGGTGTATTAATCCATATGCTCTGATTCTCTCAAAGTCTCAACTTAATGTCTCTAATATTTTAAAGGTGTACCTCACTTTTACCTACTTTTCCCTGAGTCTGTTCAAATATGTACCTGAGTGTTTGAGAGGCCTGGCAGAGGCAGAAACACACAGGCATATCATCTTTTCTGCTGTTACACACTGTGCAAATAGCTTTGGAAGGAGTTCCAGAAGCATACCCTTATGTAGGAGTACAACACTGAAATACCAAAGGATTTAGCCATGTACTGGTAGCAACCAACTGTGACAATGCCATTGTTCCAGTGCTGAAAAGACCGGTGTGGTGCACAGACAAAGAATAACAGGCTAACCTCTGGCTACCATCTGGATAGGTCCACATTTGGGAGCTACGCAGACAGAATACTTGCCTTGATAAACTAACGGGTACACAGCAATCCTTTAAGTCCAGCAAGATAAAATGCACACAATAATACATAATGCTCTATGTACTTCTGCACCCCTACCCTAATGTACAATATACCTGTGTGTTCAGGGTCTACCAAGGATGTAGGTACGCATACTCAGTACTGAAATTTGTCCAGTTTTCTTGAGCAGCCTGTGCTAATGTCAACACTAAAAAAGCACAAACTGTTCAGAAGTGAGTAAATTAATATTCACAGTATAGGAGTTCACAAACAGTTCATTTGCCAAAAGAATACATCTCAATAGCTACTTTTGTATGGCAGTTAATTGTATAATTAGAAAAGAAAGTACATACTCCCATGTATCTTGTGTTAGCATTTGGAGGGGTGAGTACAATTCTACACTGACAAGTGTGTACTGGAAGCAGCAACATTCAGGTCTGAGTACAACATTCAAATCACTGGCTACACCCCTGGCTTCAGATATAAGAACTATACCAACCTTCTGACTTAAACAATGATGTCCACAGCAAACAAGCATGATCCCCATTTTGGAAAGCTGAAAGGGATAAGCCTACCTGAGTTAGCAATTTATAGCATTGGGTTGCTATGACAGTGATTACTGCAATTACCACACAGCAGGCTGCATGCAATTAGCAAATGGTGGCAACCAATTGGTGCAGAGACCATCACATGCACATGTGCAAATACCTATAAAAGCAGGCTGTAATTGCTGCCCACAAACTCAATCACTCTATTGCAGAGACTGAGAGAGAGAGAGAGAGAGAGAGAGAGAGAGAGAGAGACAGTGAAAAGCCAAAGGAAAACAGAAAATAAATAATACCAACTCTTACAAAGGAAAGGTATGTAACAGATATGTATTTACTGGCATGTAGTAGATGTTTTTGAAGAGTACTGTACATAATGTGAACCATTCATATGTGGCAGCAGTACGTATCTATGCACAGATGTCCTGTTTAACTACTGCCATGGACAATTCAGTGTGTAGTTGTGTGCATTGGGACATAACTGTGAAATATGTAGCTCAGCATTAAATGTCAAACATCTGATCCATGTTATCTGTGTTCTGTACAGTAGTGTGGACAATGGCTGTTTGGGGGATTAGTGCAAACATTTATATAAACATGGTTGTGACAGACTAACACATGCATGATAGTCATATTAAAGTTTAGCTTAGCATTGGCAACTGCTGTACCTGGCTAGTATGCTAATCTAGCATTTGTAGCTATATATACCCCCTCTAATGTTACTGTGTGTTCACGTGACACCTGTTCATGTTGCAGCAAGGCCCAACATTTCAGCTGTGAGGTCAGGGGACTTACAACAGTGTGGACCTTGTGTGTGTATCGCACACACATATGGAGAGATAGGTATGTGTCATATATATTAACATCTGTATATGTGCATAGAGCAAGGGACATATTGCAACTGTTTGTGAAGGGTGGACATATATATATGTTGGTGAAGGTTGTTATGTGCATATTTGTATGAAGGTTTTAGTGTGTGACAAACAAGACAGCATACAGTGCTGGTATATGATATGTGGTGGTTAAACACTGTGTGTGTTTTGTTCAGTTTGCAATGTTGCAGCCAGTGAGGCCTGCTAAAGCTACCTGGGCTGAGAACACTTTCAATGTATTTCTCACAAGACTGTGCGATATTATTACATTATTGTATACCTCACATCCTTTGTATAATTGATATTCCCACCATGAAAGGTGGACTGTATATGTGCCTATATGTATATGTATATGTACACCAATGGATATGTGTATATGTATGTATATATGTATATATATATATATATATATATATATATATAGAGAGAGAGAGAGAGAGTCATATATAGTCATACACACCCACATCTACTTGTTGCAATAGATTCTATGTAAAGTTGACTGAGTGTGATGATCAATGTGTTGGTGAATGTGTCAAAGATGTGTATTTGTGGGATAGCTTAGTGGGAAACTGTTTCTGTCATGGTATTATGTGTCCTTGCTTTGATCCCAGAAAAAGCTGTGTATGCTGTTGCTAGGCAGATAAAGCACTGTGGCATACAGTCTGATGTAGTCCCTTGGTGTTAACAGGGGTGTGTCATTGGAGGCTAAAGCACTACATGTATGCTTATTGATTGGTACTGATGTTGAATCCAAATCCTGTATGAACTGTAGTACTACTTGAAGCTGTAGGCCTAAACAGCAAAGTATGGTGTATGTCCACATTGCTTGGAACCACTGTTTTGTGTGGTTCCTGTAGTCCTCACAGATTACATTTCTCAGGCTTAAGGTTTTGTAAGTACTGACACACAGTACTGTATGGTACACATGTAAAGCTTATCTGGGTTGCCATATCTTTGTGTCTTGTAATTATGTTTGATGCGTGTGTGGGTATGCCTGTAACATGTCCTCTGTCATTTGTGTGTTACAAGATATAACTGCGTATCTAGCAACATTTATAGTTTACTACAGCAGTATGCCACCTATATTCACAATTGTGCACATATTTTGGCCACTGGTTTGCCATCAACAAGTTGTGTGGTATAATGGTAATACTGTAATTAGACTTTACAAACACTGCGATGGATAACATATTTCTTTATGCATTTGCTTGATCTATACCTTCTGTGGCTAGGTGGTGCATTGTGTCAAATACAGTGTGCCATGTACTGTTGTATAGTCTTATATGGTGATTTTATTTTGTTGCTGTGCAGAACATGGTTTATTATATAGAGCGTGCCAGGCACTTTCAAGCAGTTGTGGGGTGAGCACTGATAAGTGGTATTGAAAGTGTTTAATCTCAGTCAGCTAATAGGTTGCTATATATGGCAGTTCAGTGATATCTGTACTGTATAATGTTAAGTGTGCCATATGACTTGCTCAGACATATTTTTTCTTTGTCTTCCAGGGATCATGGCCCACCATCGTAATCCTAGCTACAGTAGTGCTGAGGATGACATTATTACCAGCTGTCTGATTCAGCACTACAACCTACTATTCTTGAGAACCAGCCAAGACCAGCATGAGCGTACTTAACTGTGGCAAGATGTCCAGAGAGTAAATGACATAGGCATACCTAACCGGACATATGAGCAGGTACGCCATCACTGCAGTGATTTACTTAAACATGTCTGGCAGCATGCTTCTGATGTCCGTAGACAACAGTTTGCAAGAGGTGTTGAGGTTAACATCCATCCCCCCCTCACCAGAGTGGAGGAGCTGCTCCTGAGCCTGGTGGCACCTGCCCAACAACAACAACAGCAGACATTTACCTTGATGGAGGTTGGAGCCACCCAGCAAGAACACATGGAGCGTGCAGGTAACATGGTATATCTGTAGACTACTGTTACCTCTATTGGTAGATCATGCATATGTGAGATGTGTACTATGTAGTTAGAAGATGTGGAGCCTGTTGTTGTGTAATACTGATCATTTGGAACATAATCTGTAGGCCTGTGAATGTAAACTGTTGTACTACTGTAAGATTGCAAATCCACAGTAGCAATGCCACAGTTGTCGCCACTGACAAACTGTCTCATATCCATGTAGGTCCCTCTGGTGTGACAGCAAGGCAACGGACACATGCTGGTGAGTGTGTTCTACATTTATTATTGCAAATAAAAAGTGCATGTCATAGTTAAGGTGTAGGCCATGTACACATGTAACACACCTACACATAATGCATGCCATGCATGTTTGCTGTGAGACTACGCACATCTCAGTAATGTGATTAGCTGCCTCAAACACATGCAATACACAGACCATCTCAAACAAATGTGGCTACACTGTAGTGACCATTGGATAGGCAGAGTCAATACGCATGCACACAACATACACAACTATGTCATACACAGAACATGTTAACATGCTACACATGAAGTATTCACAAACCCTCTGTAAAGTCACACTCCAGTATCCCAAATGTCATCCACACAGCACACATGCTATACCTGAGGGGTAGAGGCCTATCATGGGGCAGTGAAATACTCTGCAACACACAACACATTCATATTAGGCAATGCTCCTTATTGGCCTCCTTACAAACCCATGTAACAACTGGCTGTGAAATGGTGAATGTAGCCATGGTAGTGCAGTTCTGGTACATCATGATAGGTGCTGGTTTGGGACACATTTGTAGCCTTGAGTGACCACATGATGCTTCATGATGATGGCTTATGGTACTACACCCCATCCAGTTATTGTAACCACAGTACTACACATAGCTTTCCTTGCTATACACCTCAATGTTGTGTGTGTGCAAACATATGCACCTATAAACAATATGCATACCAATCACCATTTGCACAACTGACACATATATGTCTTGTAATGCTATTGAGTGGCTAGGTCATATGACACACATTGGGTATGTGTGATGTTTAAATATGCAGTTGTGTTTTAGCGTGCCATATCATGGATGACACTGGCATGTCCACAATATGATCTACACTCACCATAACTACTGTACATTGGCTATGTGGACCAATGGTATTCCATCAGTTATACATACACCACTGATCTTGTGTGTATACACATCATGCATGAGCTAAAACTGTGTCCACAATTATTTGCTAAAGACACAGAGGCTCTAATCAGAATTGGATATCTATGTGACACGCAGATACACATCCAGCCATGGTATGTACACTTGAGAGTGATAGTGCGCAGTACATTAAAGAGTTTTTAATACTTGCACAGCAATGTTGTGTCCATGTTTACATTGCGTTCCAGGGGGAGGTCAATCGCCGAACAACAAAACACATGCATCAAACCATGTATACTGTTAGTAACAAGGACTGTCTACACTCGCACTGCATGCTGTTGAGCAACACATGTCCTGTTTGGCTTGTGATACTGTACCCCACTATCAACTGCTATTGAATATGTTCTGAGATTGCTGGTGGTGTGTGTGTGTATGTGTGTCTGCTTTAGTGAGGAGTGTATTTGTGTGCATGTGTGCATGTGTTCATGTGTGCATGTATGCATGTGTTCATGTGTTCATGTGTGCATGTGTGCATGTGTGCATGTGTTCATGTGTGCATGTGTTCATGTGTTCTGACATCATGTACAGGTCTTAAAGTGTGTTTATTGTTTTACTCTCACAGGTGCTGAGGTTGGGCTGGTTCAGTGCAGTAGGGAACCTGATGCCACTGACACAAATAGTGATAATGAAGATACGTGTGTTGAGGCACAGGCATGTTTGTCAGGGTCTGTTGTTGGGCCACCAATTGACAGTACACAAGTCTCCACCCCATCCATGCACACAGTCATACTGCCTGTACATCCATCATCACCAATGCCCTTAGCAGAGGGACAGTGTACAGTCGGCAATGGCCAGGACAGTGTGGTATCTATGGCACATGCATCAGGACACAGCAGCCATAGCCAGATGTCTGGAATGGTACCACATAGGCAGATGTCCAGGGGTTCTCGTCAGAGCACTGCTGGTCATCATGCCCCTGGCAGACTTGCCACAACTCTTACAACCACACGCATGTTCCAGGCTGTCATGGAGGCACAGGCACGTATGGAGTGGTACACCAGACAGGGACTAAGGGCACAGAGGGCTCATAACACCTCTTTAAATAACAGTATCCATGATCTAGCAAGTGCCATCCATAATTACACTGAGGTCATTGATAGACGTTGGGGTGAGACATTAGATGTCCTCCACAGTGTCATGTCCATGTGTCAGGACAGTGTGGGACAGTTGAGACGTCGATGTGGATGTATGTCAGCAACATCATCAGCTGGCAGTCACCGTGGATGTTCATCAAGTCATAGCCGCTCCCGTAGTGCCAGTACTAGCCCCAGCAATGTTGGGGGTGGGCTGTCCATATACCGTCCTAGAAGACCATGTGCACGTGGCTCTGGCCAGTCCCAGCAGGGACCTGGATCCAGTGTACATATGTCAGCCTCTGAGGATAGTTCCCAGTCTGGATTAGTACCTGATACTGTCTGTAGCACCCCCGCCAGGCACAGGTCCTGTATCTGTGGCCAGAGACGGTGATCTGTAAAGCCTGCCAGGTACAGTCTGTAGCTGTCCCACAAATCCCCGTATATGGCAGCACATGGTGGAACTGTGTGCATGCAGACACACACACATAAACCAGACACCTAGGGCAAACACATACCCGCACACATTACATTCACATTGGCCCATAACACTACTCTTGGCCCTCACACACACACTCACACACATGTTGATTGTGTGGCTAATGTAGGCCTCTGGCAAACCAACAACACACCCTGTGCATATGATGAAACCTGTGCCACCTCCTCTCATCGGTAACATTGATACAGGAACAGGCTAACATGGTGCTGATGAACAGAGTGACTTTATAACAGAATAGCAATGTTAGCATGTTGTCAGCAGTAAAGTGTAATGATATCCTTGAAGGTGTAGCTGAGCAGGCATGATGCATTAAAGCTATAATTATCAATGTAGTATTGTTTACACCAGTGTTTATTCCAATTGTGTATTGTCTGCCCATGTGCCACTTGGCTGATTTGTGTAGTTTTGCCAGCATGTGTTAGAGAGTGGACAGTAAGTGTGGGATGTGTGCAGCACAGATTTGCAGGTGTACATTTGTGAACATGGTTGAGGTGCACTTTCTGCATGTACGTGCATATTGGACACATGGGCAGGGTGACATGCCTTGTATTAGACAGAGTTAACACTCCATAGTTTCTATTGGTGGCCAGTATGCATTGTACTACACACATTTTGGAACTTGAGTACACGTGTGTGTATGACATGGTTTGACACTGTGCTGTGGGTGATACTGTTACTATCTGTCATTGGTTTGCATTCTGGTAGTATACATAACCTCAACAGCCTGACCATAAACAATTGTTAGATGATGTCTTGACAACTGACACACAGATGTAGAACACACAGTAACATTTGCAGCCTTCAAGTACTATTCTATGCCAGTAACCAGTGGTATTCACCTGCACTCAGTCCTGGGACCACTCCTGTTTGGCATATAGCTTTCTTTAGGTACAAGCAAACACAGTAGGGATATGTCTGGCCACGTTTGGCAATGCATACTGTGGGCTATAATGCATTCTCCAGATGACACACACATCCTCCAAAAGGGTATCATACAGACAGATCCCTGGTGTCAAACCCATGCTGTAAAGCTATAAGCCAAATAAAGCATAGTCATCCACTTTTACAAAACATAGTATCCCCAGAGTACCACATAGGTAGTAGCCTCCAAAATGTTGAACAGGTACCGATGTATACATAGAGTCATGTGTTATGTCATCTCTCCTTTGATAATCACATTTCCAAAGGGTTTTGGAAATCCCTCTGTGGATCACATAAGCAATAAGGGGTCTGCATGCATATCCACAAAGGTTGTTGCACACCTATAATAAATAGCCATCTTTGACAGACTTTGCTGCTTTTGAACAGGTTTCACGTATACCTCAGGCATAAACCCTCACTCACACTATTCAATAGAAACCATAATGAGTGTATGTGAAATGGATGACATAGGCCAGGGATCACTGCAGTGGCTAGGATTGTCACAAGCATACAGATGTGACCTAAGGTCTGGAAAGCGGCAGCACACTCTGGCAAAGATAACAGATGTGTTCATTGAGAAAGCAGGGTTCCCACCTATGAAATAATTGAGGTCACATGTACGTATATGTATTCGACACACAGCTACCTGACATGTGTAATGCACATACTGTTGTCATTGTGATATGTCATACAGTAGTAAAAGCAAAACTCACATCACATTGACCAACAGTGTCACACACGTGGAGCACACACAGTCACCAAGAGCAGGATTCAAACCCCTACCTAACTACTTTAAGATACTAGAGAAGTACGCATTAACACGATGTGCTATACACAATACTGGGTATTCTTCATTCCACAGGTATATTTGTAGGATGGTGACATCATCAGACTTGACAAAGATGAGTATACCACTTTTAAGGTGTTTCAGTAGTCTTCAAAAAGGTTGCTCCTCTCCAAGGAGACACACACACACACACACACACACACACACACTCATGCAGTTGGCAAGTGCAGGATTCAAACTCCTACCTAACTACTTTATGATACTAGAAGAGTACACATTAACACAACACACTATACACATTACTGCATGTTCTCCATTCCACAGGTATATTTGTAGGATGGTGACATCATCAGACTTGAGAAAGATGAGTATACCACTTTTAAGGTGTTTCAGTAGTCTTCAAAAAGGTTGCTCTTCTCCAAGGAGACACACACACACACACTCTCATACAGTTGGCAAGTGCAGGATTCAAACCCCCTACTTAACGATACTAGAAAAATACACATTAACACGACATGCTATACACATTACTGAGCGTTCTCTTTTCCACAGGTATATTTGTAGGATGGTGACATCATCAGACTTGACAAAGATAAGTATACCACTTTTAAGGTGTTTTAGTAGTCTCCAAAAAGGTTGCTCCTCTCCAAGGAGACACACACACACACTCTCATACAGTTGTCAAGTGCAGGATTCAAACCCCTACCTAACTACTTTACGATACTACAGCGGTTCAGATTAACACAACGCACTATACACATTACTGGGAGTTCTCTTTTCTACAGGTATATTTGTAGGATGGTGACATCATCAGACTAGACAAAGTGGGTTGCATTAGGTGGGCTACATAGAAGGAATTTCTAAACACTTTGGCAATGTGATCATCAAAGGAGAGTTTACTATCTACCTGGGTCCCTAGGTCCATAATTACATTCTCCATACATACTGGATTACCACCTATGTGGTAATTTGTGTGCACTTTGTTTTATCCAAAGGGGATGACTATGCATTTTTTGGAATTCTGCTTGAGGGCATTGTTTTGACACCAGGTGTCTGTCTCTGTAAGACCCTTCTGGAGGATGTCTGTGTCAGCCGTAGAGTCGATTATGGACCACAGTTAGCAGTCATCTGCAAACTTGTTCAGCCATACTCCTCCCGTGCTTGCCTGTACCTCTGAGCAGTATCTACTGAACAGGTGGGGTCCAAGGACCAAGACCTGTGGGATGCCATTTGTGACTGGTTTAGAGTCGGACATGGCACCCGCAACTCTGAACATGTGTGTTTGATCTGTGAGCCAGTTGGCCACCCATCCTGTGACATAGGTGTTAATATTCAAGCTGGTAAGCTTGTCCATGATGCCAAAGTAGGGAATGGTGTCAAAGGCCTTAGTGAGGTCCAGGTGGGCTGTGTGGACTACTTTCGCCTCCATCTGTGTCCTTGGTAACTGTTTCAAAGAAGTCAACTAGGTTTAGGAGGCAGGATCTGCCTTTCACAAAGCCAAGTTGTGTAGAGTCCAATGTCTGGAGGTTCCCAATGTCTCTGTTTATGGGTTCCATGATAATTTGCTCCATAGCTTTGCAGACCAGGCTGAGTAGGCCTATAGGGCAATAGTTTCCAGGTTCTGTTGTGGCACCACCTTTGTGGAGCTGGATGACTGTTGCTGTATGGCATTCTTTGGGTACATAGCCTGTGGCAAGGTTGAGTCTGGACAGTGAATGTAGGTGAGGGTGTAGTTCCTTTTGGGGCTGGTGTAAGACGCAGCCTGGGATGCCATCCAGTCCCATTGATGCTGTGTTCTTAGCTTTGGAGAGGGCTGTTTTTACCTGAATGTCCATGAAGTCTGAGGCTCTGCATTCTTCTGGGATGGACACAGGCCCTTTTGGGGGTGATGGGGGGGAGTTTGCACTGAACTTGTCCACCAGGATGTGGGCAATGTCAGTTGGTTCAGTGTATTTTTTGCCATTTTGCAGTAGCTGACAGCATATTTGAGAGTTGCCACCTAAATGTTTGGTATAGCTAATGAAGGCTTTGTGGTTGTTATTCTTACATTCCTTGTCAATTTGTCTTTAGAAACTGGCCTTGGATTATTTTATGAGTGATCATTGTTTCTTCCTAATAATGATCAGTGATGCCTTTTCTTTTGTGAAGTTTGCTCTATCATGTGTTCGTTTCCTCCTTTTGTTGTATAGCTTATTTATGGGCAACGGCCACCAGATTGGTTTCTTATTTTTGGAGGAGTGCGTCTTGGTTTTATTTGGGATGTCTCGATCCATGCATCCCTGTAGATGTTTATAGAATGCACTTGTAAATGATTCTTCAGATTGTATAGCATTATCCTATAGCAAGGGGGATTTGAAACTTTCCACTTTGGTCTTGAGAAGTGTGCAGTTTGCTTTTGAAAATTTCTTCACAGTGGTTTCATTGACTGAGGGGGGGGGGATGTGGATGTCCAGTGTGATTACTTTAATATCTTGTATTACCAGTGAGGGGTTTATCTCTGTTGTGGAACACTGGTACCCCATGTTGGTGATGATCAGGTCCAGTATGTTGTCACCTCTAGTGGGCGTGGTGACCAGCTGTTCCAGGGCATTTCGGTTTTTAAACTCTAGGAAGCATTGGGCAAATGACGTTGTACACGAGTAATTCTCCCAGTCAATGTTTGGGTAGTTGTAATCTCCTCATATAATGATGTTTGGTAGGACCTTTATATTTTCCACTGTTCTCAGGAATACTGAGTGAGGTTCCTGAAACAAGGTAGGTGATCTGTAGCAGGCTACAATCTGTTAAGCAGCTTTGCCCAATGTTAGTTGCACTTGCATGGTCTCCAAGGCCTCATGCTGTGCCACTAACCTGAAGGTGTGGGTATCCATACAGTAAATGGATACACCCCTTCCTTTTGTATTTCACTCTGGGTTTTGGGGTCGAAGATCAGAGGGTTTGTGAGTGTTTTACATGGAGCATGTCCAACAGCTCTGTGTTTGACATAGCTTTGTATGTGAGGCAGAGATCACCTCTGAGTAGGCGATATGTGAGAGAGTACAGCTGGAGCATTTTGAGATGGTCTGTGTATGGCATGTATTTCAGGCTGCTAATGCTCTTTGTGAGGTATTTCTGCAGGCTTTCCAGTTGTTGTAGATGCCTTGTGAGGTACATAGCAAAAGGGGCGTTGTACTCTATTATGGATTTAGTAAGTGATGAGTAGAGGGGAACAATATCCTCTTCTATTCTGCATGAGACACCTTTTGTGATGAGGTGTCCATGTAGAAGGATTTCCTGACTACTGTGGGGATGTGATTATCACAGATGTGTCCACTGTCCACCTGTGACCCAAGTTCTCTTATCACTCTTTCAGTGTTAAGTATATTACTGCCTATGTTGTAGTTCATGGCTACAGAGTTTTTACCAAAGGAGATGACAATGCACTTTTTGACATTGAGCTTGAGGCCATGGCTTTAACACCAGGCATCTGTCTCTGTGAGGCCCTTCCACATCTTTAGTAGTTTCAATTATGGCTCCTAGTTTGCAGTCATCTGGAAACTTTATTAGCCACAGACCTTCCATGTTAAAGTTTACTTCAGGGAAGTAGATACCAAACAGGACAGGACCCAGGACTGAACACTGTGGTGCTGCACTTGTCACTGGTCTAAAGTCGTACTTGGAGTCTGCTACTTTCACAGTGTGTGTTCTGTCAGTGAGCCAGTTGGCAACCCATCTTGTGACATAGCAATTTATACCTAGTTTAGTGGGTTTATCTATAATTCCAGGTGTTGAAAGTGGTGGCAAGATCTACATAGGCTGTGTGAACCACCTTACCCTTGTCTACAGTTCTGGTGACTGCTTCAATGACATCTATCAGGTTTAGTAGACATGATCTGCATTTTACAAACCTATCATGGTTGTGGTCCAGAGTTTGGAGATAAACAATGTCTTTTTTAATGTGTTATATGGTGATACATTCCATGGCCTTGCAGAGCAGGCTCATCAGGCTAATGGGGCGCTAGTTCCTGGGGTCCATGGTGTCTCCACCCTTGTGTAGTGGGATAACCATCGGTGTGCGCCATTCAGCAGGCACAAAGCCTGAGGTGAGGCTATGACTGAACATGATATGTCTGTGTGGTGCCTGTTTGTTCTGTAGTTTGTGTAGAACACAGCCTGGGAAGTTATCTAGTCCCATGGATGCTGTGTTCCTGGCTTTGGAGAGTGTTTTTTACCTGTGCAGCCATGATGACAGCAACTTTGCAGTCTTCCGTTATAGAGATGTGCTCTTTCATGGGTGAGAGGGGGTAAAGTTAGCACTGATCCTGTCTGCCAGGATGTTGGCAATGTCAGTTGGGTCTGTATATTTAGTGCCATTGTGCTGTAACTCAGAGCAGATCTGAGTGTTGCCATTGAGATTCTTGACATAGCTATAGAATGCTTTGTGGTTGTTTTTAGAATCAGTGTCGATTTTGTTTTCATAACTAGCTTTGGAGGATTTTATCAGGGATCACAGCTTCTTACTGATGTTGACCATGGAGCTCCTCAACTCATGGGATTTTACCCTCTTTTGCAACATTTTCTTCCTTCTGTTGTGCAGTTTGTTTATTGCAGGGGAACACCAGACTGGCTTCCTTTTCTTGGAGGATAGCGTCTTGGTTCTGTTTGGGATAGCACGATGCATGCAGTTATGTAAGTGCTTATAAAGTGCAATTGGGAAGGATTCAGTAGTCGTAACTGTATTGTCCATCTGCATGGCTGTCCTGCAGTTCAGCACTTCTGTCTTAAGAAGCATGAAGTTGGCTTTGGAGACATTTTTTAACATGGTTTCCTTAATGGGGGTGTGGGTCCAGAATGTGGATATGTAGGGTAATTAGCTTATGGTCAGATGGGACCAATGAGGCGCTGACTTCAGGTGTGGAACACCGGTCACGCAGGACAAACCAAACCCCGTAACCAACACAAATAACCACAAAGTGAGCTAAATGCTACTCATTCCCAGAAGTCTCAGACTCCAGATGCACACACTCGAGGTGCTTCTCATTATGGAGGATATTGATATCTGTGCAGTAACAGAAACCTAGTTCAGGGCTCCAGACAGCACACCAGCACTACCAGGATACTACTCATTCCATACCTTCCAGCATCAGAACCTGAATCATAGCACATAGGGTGAGGATGTATCCATATTCATCAAGGATACCTACACCTCTCTCTACATGCTGTCTACAGGATATGTACCTATAGAATGTTGCACAGCAATGTTCTTCACACTCCACAGGGATGGGGCCACAAAAACCCCTTGGCATTCATGCTCTATGAGCCTGATGAGTGTGTTCTGCAACGCAATGGAGCCAATCACAATGGAAGTCAACAATACAGAGATTGGGAACCTTCACACAGTTGAGCACACCCAGTTTGGCTTCGTCAAATGCAGACCACGCCTCCTGAACTGGGAGGATTTCTTTGACAGTTACCCAGGCTACAGATGATTGAAATGAGCTCAAAACAGCCTACCTATACCTCGCTTAGGCCTTTGACACCATTCCCCAGTCAGGTATCATAGAAGAACTCACCAACCTGGCCATGAATCCATACATCACAAGATGGATTGCAAACTGGCTCACAGATAGATCCCACACATTAAGAGCTGCTGGCTACATGTCAGACTCTATACCGGTAACAACTGGTGTCCCCCAGGGTTCAGTCCTGGGGGTCCCTCCTGTTTGGTATAGACTTCTCAAATGTACATGCCAACACAGGGGGGTTGTGGTTGACTAAGTTTGCTGAGAACTGTAAAGTGTTTGCCATAAAAGATTCCCGGGAAGACAGACATATTCTCCAGAAGGGACTCTATGAGACAGATGTGTGGTGTCAGAATCATGGCCTCAAGCTCACTGTGGAGGAATGCATAGTGATCCTCTTTGTTGAAAACAAAATACCCACAAACTACCACATAGGTGTTACCCCTAAAAAATGACAAGATGATAAGGTATCTGGGGACACAAGTAGATAGTCATCATTCCTTTGACAACCATGTTGCCAAAGTGATTGGGAGATCCTATGTGGCCCACCTAATCAACAAAGGGTTTGCATCAGGATCCAAAGAGGTAGTGTTGGCACTCTACTCTTACATCATCAGACCCATCATTGAATACAGTGCACCATTTTGGATGTACTCAGCTTAGCATATCCAGCAGCTGTAGAGACCACATAGGTACCTCACCAAGAGGATTACTGGCCTCAAATAGTTGTGTTATGCAACACAACTGGTAAAACTAAATCTGTTCTTCATTGCATACCGCCTACTCAAAGGCACACTCTGCCTAACATACAGAGCCATGTCCAACACATAACTGTTGAACATGCTCCATCTACAGATAACAACATTGAGTCACCCTACACATTCCAGGGATAAGAACCTCATTACAATGATGAATACAACATGCTGGTGGGATAGAGTACCATCCCAGACACTTGCCTTACTGTGGAACAGAGTCCCAATGTACATCAGACAGAACCCCTCGCTGACACTCTTCAATTGGAACCTTGATGAGTGGATGGGAAATAAACAATTCATGCCAGGCATCACATCAGCAGCCCCACTAGAAAGGGGCTTAGGGTACTAACTATTAGAACTAGGCCTTGGGAGACTACCCAATGGTGTGATGAAAGATGCACAACTTGCGTAGGCTGATATATGCCTTCGTGGAGATAGTCTACTACATACCTATGAACCTATGTGACAGGTACATGTCTACATATAGTAGATGTGTACTTCATTGTACAGTCATGTTGTACAGCAGTCACATGGACCACATACATGTATTGCTTACAGATACTGGTGGCTGTTATGTACAGTAGGAGAGATGTACACTTCATGTCTTTCATGCCATTGGGATGTGTGCTGGGTGGGACAGTCCTGAATGGCTCCCTGTCATGATCACCCTCTTACACACATCTCTGCCCATCCATCTTTGGCTTATTATACTGTGTTCCCCCTATATATATATATATATATATATATATATATATATATATATATATATAGGTACATAGGTCAGTAATAGGCTATCTGCCTGAAGGCATATATTAGTATGGCCAGAGTGTGCAGCTATCACCACCCATGGAGTTAGTTCCCTAGGCCTCTGTGTAGTAGAGCTGATGAAGTGATCCATGGTGTGACAGTTCACTTTCACATACACTCATCAAGGCTCCTCTGGAAGAGTGTCAGTGGGGGACTCGGCTTAATGTCAGTTGGAAGCCTGTTCCAAAGCAAGGGAAGTCTGTGAGTTAGTAATCTATCCCTCCAACATGTTCTATTTAATGTTGTGATGATGATATCCCTAGAACATGTGGTACAGTGAGCTTGGGTTTACTTCAGATAGCACATGTACATCAGTTCTGCATTGGACATGGACCTGTCTGATGGGCAGAGATCTCCTGAGTAAACAGTATGCAACAGAGTACAGATTGAGTTAAATTCAGTCTTGTTGCATGGGGCAACTGTTTGAGGCCAGTAATCCTCTTGTTGAGGTACTTCAGTGGTCTTTCCAGCTGCTGAAGGTGCCTAGTCAGATTCATCGCAAGTGTGTTGTGGTACTCTCTGATGGGTCTGATGACTGATGAGTAGTGGGAACCTCCTTTGACCTGCATGCAAAGACCTTGGCAGTTTGTGGGAACACATAGCATGATTTTATAACCACTTTATGAATGTGTTTCTGGAAGTAGAGATTACTATCCACATGTGTCCATAGATCCCTTATTATCACCTCCATATTTAGGGTGTTGGCACTTATGTGGTATTTGTATGACTGTAGCTCGAGGCCATAATTTTGACACCACCTCTGTCTGACTGAGATCCTTTTTAAGGATGTCTCTGTTGTCCCAAACATCGATTATGACAACTTTTTTGCAGTCATCCACAAACTTTGCTAAACATAGCCCTCGTGTGTTTGACTGTATTTCTGAAAAGTATACACCAGACAGGAGGGGTCCCAGGAATGAGCCATGGGGGACAGTAGTTGTTACCAGCTTGAACAGGAGACCACAATTCTTACCTTGTGGGATCTATCTGTGTCCCAGTTGGCAATCCATCAGATGACATACTTATTTATGCACAGTTTGATGATTTTGTGGATACGACATGTGTCTGGGATGTTGGAAAAGGGCTTTTCAAGGTCTATGTGGGACATGTGTAGCTCATTTCATTGATGTGTGTCCAGGGTGACTGCCTTGAAAACAGTCTAGCAGGTTTGGGAACCATGATCTGCCCCTGACCAAACCAAAATGGGTAGGGTTGGGTGTTTGTAGGCTCCCAATAGCTCTTTTTATGAGTTCCATCATGATGGACTCCATGGCCTTGCAGATCAGGCTTAATAGGCTTATAAGACAATAGTTCCCATGGTCTGTTGTGCACCAACACTTGTGGAGTGTGCCAAACGTTGCTGTAACCCATTCAACAGTTTCATATCCTGTACAGAGGGTGAGCCTTAACAGACTGTTCAGGTGCAGGGTCTGTTTGTTTTGGAGTTCACATATGACACAGCTAGGGAAACCATGTCATCCCATAGTTTTTAGGTTTGGAAAGAGCTGTTTAACCATTGTATATGTGATTTCTGGGTTTTCAACATCTCCAGGTATGATAATGGGTCCTTTTGTCAGTGAGAGGGGGCTAAATATGTATGAACCTGTCTGAAAAGATGTTGGCAATGTCAGTCATGTACATGTATTCATTTACAGTTTGCACTGACTCAGAACATATATGAGTTTACATTGATATTTATGACATAGCGAAAGAAAGCTTCATGGTTCTGTATGGACTCTTTGACAATATTTTTGCCAGAACATGGATTGGATAATGTTAGGAGTGCTCATTGTTTATTGATGATATTGATCGGAGATTTATTGATCTTTGAATTTTCACTTTCTTTGAACAACTTAAGTACTTGTAGTACATAGTTTGATTATGACAGGAGTCCAATATATTATATGGGTCTGTTTTCATATAACTGTGTGCGCAAGGCAGGATTGGTGAGTAGTGACAAGTTTCTGGGGTAAGAACTGCAACTGCCAGATATGTGTGGCCCACTGCTGTACTCAGACATGGTCTACGTGTGTGAGCATGCCCAGTATGACCTTTCAGTATGTTGCTGACTGAAATCTGCTAAATTTAAGTGTGTGAGCAGGCCCAGTATGGACATATATACTATATGTGTGTGAAAAATCAAGTTGGTTTTTACTTCAGGGCTCACCTTTGTGTTGTACATCGACAGGAAGCACACTGTGCCTGCAGAGCTTCCATGAGTCACTTTGCATAGACTTATCAACATTTCTCCATACAGGGGGGGGCAGCTATTAGTTGTACATTTCTACCCTGGGGGCACACCTGTTTGTTACTGTGGGTGTACATAGGATGAGGGGTTCACCTGACACTTATACACATTTGCTAGGCCTGCACTGCTATGTCAGGTACTTCATTTCAGTCTGTACTGTTGCCTATCATACTGGCTTGAGGCATACTACTGTACTACAGATCTTAGCTTCCAATTTCATGTATATTAGTTTGTGACTTCATAGACTACCCAACCCACATCACACTGCCTGGCCTGCTGTTATCTGTCTGCATAGGCCTGGGGGGAAGTTACTCATATGCCTCTTCAGAGGGCATGATACAGCATTTGTTTGTGTTTGTGTTAGTCTACAATTGTCCTGCTGTGTCTGTGCCAATGAAATACTGTCATGGCTTAGTGGTTCAGTACTGTGACTATAGTGCACAGTATCCTGAGTTCGAGCCCTGTCACTGCTTTTTATTTTCCTGTTGGGCAGACAAGCTGCTTAAGGAACAGTAAAGCAGCTGTGAGCATGTTTACCTGACTTTGCCCAATGTTGTCCAACTTTGCCCAACATTGCTCAACGTTGCCCGATGTTGTGCTAGTTAGCGAGGTGCGCAGCTCCATGCAATTGTGTTTAAATATGCTAAATAGTGGTAAAATGTGCTTAGCACTGCTTTATATTGCTTAAAATAGGACAATCATGCCTCAGGTGGTGCTGCAGGGCTGCCTGTGTTGGATGCACATAGTACACTCCCTATACATGTTTGAAAACAGGTAGTGTCAAGTTAGGCATCCCTTTTATTGTATGTGCGAGTCAGAGAGAGGTGTCATTTCCAGGGTTCCTACTGAGTCAGTGTATGTGCTATGCGTTGCCTCTTTGCCAAGGTCAAGGCATACTGGGCATGCCTCCTTCTGCCTACTGGGGCAGGCTCAGGCTGTTTCTCCTCCAAGTCATGCTGTGCCTCTGCAGGACTTGGCAATGGTGGGGGCTGTTTGGCCCTGCCTCATGCTGTTCCTGCTGCAGCTTTTTTCGCAGGATCATATTATGTAGCATGGCACATACCATGACAATTTGGGTACATGTAGTTGGTGAGTACTGCAAGGCTCCACCAGATGTGTCCAGGCACTGGAACTGTGACTTGAGCATCCCAAACACATGCTCAATAATGTTTCTTGTTTGTGCGTGTGCCTCATTATGGAGTTCTTGTTCAGGTGTGTGTGCATTTCTGATGGGTGTCATCAGCCACGGCTCCAGTGTGTATCCAGCATCCCCAACTAGTTGACCGTCAGGGATGTCCCCATTGGCAAATCTCTGGTACAGCTGCATCAGATGCCAGATATGGGAATCGTGATAGCTTCCAGGGCAGCCAGCACACACATTCATTATTATGCCCTGGGCATCACACACGACCTGGCAGTTGATGGAGGGGAAGCCCTTGCAGTTGATGTAGACCCTACCCCGCTCACTGGGTGGTGCTTTGATGTGTATGTGCATGCAGTCTATTGCACCCACTGCCTCAGGGTATTCTGCTATTTGGTGGAAAAGCACATATTACTGGCCAATGCCTCATGGGAATTGGGGAAATATACATGGTCACCGACATGTGCTGACATGGCATCCAGGAACTGGTGCAGTACCCTGGATGCTGATGCCTTTGAAATCCCCATCATATCACCAGTTGGTCTCTAGAAGGTACCTGTAGCTAGTATTCGTAGGCCAACACATACCTTGGTATCCACTGGGATGGGTTCCCCTCTGTTGGTTCTGTGTGTGAGGCATGGCCAGCACAGCTCAACAATTTTCTGCAGGAGGTCTCTGTCCACTCTATAGCGCTCCACTATCTCCAGCTCATGTAGCCCCTAGTAGGTTACCCTGGGTCTGTACGCTCTTCTTCGTCTCCTCACTGTGGGTTGCTCAGCAGCATTCACAACATCACCACCCTCAGCATCTTGCACATGTTGGTTTATGATAGCAATAGCAGCCCCTAACATTTTGTCTGACATAAGCTTTTTAAGTTTTCACTCTTTGTATACTGCAGTGTTGCAGAGTTCTTGGGAAAAAACAGGGTAGACTGCTGTTTGCAGAGTTTAAAGTGCTGGGCTGGGCTGGGCTAGTCTACTGCCTGTGTAATTGGCTGATTCTGATATATTTCACCTGGCAGTTCTGCTAGTTCTCCTTGGTTAACTTCCTACTACTTCTTTTCCTCCCTTTTCCCTTTCTGTTTCTGCCCAGGGCAGCGCCGGGCAAACAAGCACAAACACGCACACATGGGCGCACACGCGCGCACACACGCTGTGTGCCCGTTTGCAAGAAATTTCAGATATATCCACGGCGTACGCCTTTGGTTTCTTGTTTTCAGCTAGAACAACTGTAGACATGCCTCTTGCAATCCTGAGCAACTCAGGGCAAACACAAGCCACTGTGCTCCAATAAGCTTACAGTCTTTGAGACATACCCCCCTCATGATGTCACCTATCTTCTACTCTACTACTCCCCTACTCCTACACTTACACTCTAGGGACATGGCTCACATGCCGGGGAAAATTGGGATTCACTATCTTTATCCTCATTTGCATAGGATTGCCTACTAATGCTTGGTTACATCTCTCACATTGAGCTCCCCCCCTTAGCAACCACTACTTAGTGGCCATGTTGTTTTCAGCCTGCCATTCACCTGCATGGCAGAACAAGCTTTTTAGTGAAAATGCCCATTTTTGGCTATTTTTCAATTTATTTCATTTTATTTAAAGTGCTGCATGTTTGCGCGGCGCTGCACTACGCTTAAACATCGGTGATCGGGGAAAAAATGGATTTTAAGGATTTACAACATTTGCAAATGCCAATGGCCTTATATTTGGCCATTGGCATGCTTCCTCAACTTGATGCATCCTTTATTTAGAGCTGTCATAGCTCCGTTTAGCTATTTGCAGAACGGTACTCTGTTACCAACGAAGTATATTTCTGCAAATATCACTACTCTTACATGGACAGGTTAGTGTTTCCTGGATCGCAAATTTACCTCATTTGCATAGCTTTCAGCAGCAAATGAGGTAATTTGCATACCATAACACTGTCCGTGCAACAGTAGCTTTAGAAATTCTCATGCACGCCCCTGCTGGCTATTGCTGGATCACTTGGCAGACATATTGGCTGTCTGCCATCTTACACTACTCTTAGACTCCGTGCAAGCCTTTGTAAATCCGGCCCCATGTCTAATACAGTTGAGAATTATGGCTAGGCTTAAGAAAGCTATTTAAGGTCATCAACTGAGTTATCACCTAAGAACCTATAAGAAAAAAAGATGTTAAATTAATTGGAATGAGGATGCCGAGAATGAAAAGAAAAAGAAAAACTAGAAATAAGAAAGACTCACAAAACGGAAAGTGATGACTTAGGAATGTTAGTACTAAATGCAAACAACATTCAAAACTATACTAGAGGTGTGGTAGTGACTGAGTGGTAAAAACAAAATAAGCATAAAGGTATGTTTATTAGACAGGCGATGAGTGAAGGGAGAAGGAAAAAACTGAGGTGATATGGAGTTAAAAGATTATATGGACATTGGTGAGTGAAGAAGGTAGCACCATATAGAAAATGGGAAAAAATGGGATTGATAATGTTGTGGAATTAGAATTATTTGTAAAGCAAAGATACTGGATGTGACTGTATTAGTATCTGGAAGACTAGTGGAAAGATGTGAAACAATAATTATAGTTTATGCATACACCCATATGACAGAGAGGGAAAAGATGCATGAGGAACTTAAAAACTTTGTTCTATTATAGGTTCATAGGTTCATGGGTAAGTACTAGGCTAGCTGCCCTTGCTGGCTATTTTATGCCTAGATGATTTTTCTTTTGGTGCTTGAATTAACCCATCGCATTTGGTGTTAGACTGGCCTTACCCATCCCATGGTCGATAATTATATATTACTCCTAGTTAGAATAACTGGGATCATGCCATAGATAATTTGAGGTGACCCATGCAAGGGATAAAGCACTTAGGAGCTGCCTCTGTCAATTAGATCCAAGACGCACTTGAATATGGACAGGGATGAGCTTTATTTTACATGGGTGGGGAATCAGTTCCAGAGTAGCGGTATCCTCTGCAAGATATACCTGTCATTCTGTTGATGTTGTACAAGAGG
Source organism: Protopterus annectens (assembly GCF_019279795.1). Classification (NCBI taxonomy): domain Eukaryota; kingdom Metazoa; phylum Chordata; order Ceratodontiformes; family Protopteridae; genus Protopterus; species Protopterus annectens. The sequence continues at coordinate 1,181,182,457 of NC_056745.1, forward strand.
TTTAGATCCCTAGACCAAGCATTTCTGATGCCATTTGAGTTGCTGATGTGCAGCAAATCCATCATACTGGGTTGGAGGATGCATTGTATGCCAGATACAGATCACCTCTTAGAGGTCTGTAGGATGCAGAGTATAGCTGCAAGACTTTGAGTCGGTTCATGTAGGACATATTATTTAGGCTTTGTATTCTTTCAGTAAGGTATGTCTGTGAGCTTTCCAGTTGTTGCATGTGTCTCGACATATGCATTCCAAATGAGGTATTATATTTAATGACTGGACTAACGAGGATGGAGTAAAGGGGTAAAATGATATCCCTAGAGCTAGACACAATCTCTTTGTTTACAAGCTGTGCAATATAGATGGACTTTCATATGACAATGGACACATGCTGGTCAAATGTTAGGTCACTGTCCACCATACCTCTCAACAGTCCAGATTTTCACAGACTGTCCAGGTTTTTTGTCTCAAATGTTTTGTCTGTTTCTCATACAGTTTGTGGTTTTCTTGCAAACCATTGAGGACTGAAGTAACTAAATAACATTTCAGTCTTCATAAAATTCAAAAAATGCATGCTAACACAAAATCTTTTATTTTAGCTACTTTCTAACTTTATAAGAGCAATACTTAAAATTTGTCCCTAATATTCGGCCTATGTCTTTCTATTATTTCTACATAGGTTCCCAAATCTTGAACAACTGGGTCAGCTCTTAGGGGTGTATTGTCAGTATGGTAGTTCCCTGGGGTAGATGACTTACCAAAGGACATGATAATGTATTTTTTTGGCATTTAGTTTCAGGCCATGATTTTGGCACCATTTATTTGTTTGTGACAAATCTTCCTGCAGAATGGCTAAGTCATTTGGGGATTCAGTGACTGCTCCTAGCTTATAGTCATCTGCACATTTAGTCAGAGAGAGGCCTTTGATATTTGTTTCTCCTTCAGTGAGGTGTATGCCAAACAGGAGAAGTCCCAGCACAGAATCCTGGGGACTCCATTGGTGAATGGTCTCTTTGTGTATGTAACTTCCCCATTTTGATTTTCTGTGTCCTCTCTATGAGCTATTTGGCAATCCAGTGGGTGATTTAGGGGTTTATTCTCGGTTTATTTAGCTTTTCTGCTATGCCTGAGTGGGGAATTATGTCAAAAGCTTTGTCTAGTTCAAAGTATGTGGTGCATATCATTTACCTTCATCCATTGCTTTGGTTGCCTTTTTTTAAAAGTCCACTGGGTTGAGTAAGCATTACTTGCCCTTGCCGATTCCAAATTGAAACAGGTCCAGTGTTTGGAGGTTCCCTGTGTCCTAATTGATTAGTTCCATGATAAGTCTTTCCATGGCTTTGCATATGAGACAACTTAGACTTAAGAGACTGTTACTGCCTGGGACTTTGGATGGTCCTCCCTTACACCAGCGAATGACTGTAGCTGTTCTTCACTCGCTTGGTAGAAAACCTGAGGTTGAATAGTGTTGTTAAGGGGTGGCTAAATTGTGCTTCATTCTATTTAAGATTTAAAATTTACTTATTTATTTATTGGCATTCTCTAAATGATTGTCACTGTTGAAGTGACACCCCGACCCATGTAAAAAATGGGAAAAGGGGTGTGGATGGATGGATTTGTTAACCATGAAATTCTGACTAGTACTTTTTTTTTAGTGGAGGCCTGGGGGTAAAAGCTTCAGGATGCATCCAAAGACATCGTCAGCAGTGGCAGATTTAGGCCTGTTTACAGGAGTGCATGCCATCCCCTTTTTAAAGCTGTTGTAAATCGGTGGCATAAAAAAAAATGAATAAATAAAAGAAATGCACTGTTTGTTGAAATCGGAAAATGAACAGTCAAAATAGTACATTTTTCCATTTCAACCAGTGACGGCGGATCTACTGGGAGTGCTAACGCTCCCCCATTATGCCCGTTCATCTCTGAACTGTACCATGTTTGAAGGTCCGTTTTGTTTTTCAGCCTTCCCATGTGTGCTTTGCAAATGTGTCTCCTGAACTACTATTGAACTGTGAGGATTAGTTCCTTGACAGCTGATTCTCACAGTCCAGTCATGTTCTGGAAGCCACAGTTATCCTGCTCAGAAGTTTCAGGAACTGAAGCCAGGAAGAGGGCTGACAGCAGTTGTAGATTAAAATTTCAAAAACATCCAGAACCATAGGGCCAAGGGGGTAAGGGAGGCAAGCGCCCTCTCCCACTTTTACAACTGTTGGCCCAGAGGCTTCTACAATTAAAAAAAACAAAAAAAACGTCTTCAGTCCACAGTGGTGGCATCTCCCTTTAAGGAGGACCATGAATGCACTCCAATGAGAATGAAAACAAATTCAGCTCACGCGCGTGGAATTTAAACTGGCCATTCTGTTAGAAGAAGCTACATGGCCATTCTGATCCATTGAGAGTGAGTGAGTGAGTGAGTGAGTGAGTGAGTGAGTGAGTGAGTGAGTGAGTGAGTGAGTGAGTGTGAGCAGCGAGAAGGTAAGTGTGTGTGTGTTTGTGTGTGTGTGTGTGTGTGTGTGTGACCAAAGAGAAGTAGGTGAGTAGTGTGTGTGTGCATGTGTGTGTGTGTGTGTGTGTGTGTGTGTGTGTGTGTGTGTGTGTGTGTGTGTGTGTGTGTGTATGTGTGAGAGAGAGCAGAGACGAGGGCGGTGTGTGTGTGTGTGTGTGTGTGTGTGTGTGTGTGTGTGTGTGTGTGTGTGTGTGTGTGTGTGTGTGTGTGTGTGTGTGTGTGTGTGTGTGTGTGTGTGAGCAGAGAGAAGGTGTGTGTGTGTGTGTGTGTGTGTGTGTGTGTGTGTGTGTGTGTGTGTGTGTGTGTGTGTGTGTGTGAGAGAGCAGAGGCGGTGTGTGTGTGTGTGTGTGTGTGTGTGTGTGTGTGTGTGTGTGTGTGTGTGTGTGTGTGTGTGTGTGTGTGTGTGTGTGTGTGTGAGCAGAGAGAAGGAGTGTGTGTGTGTGTGTGTGTGTGTGTGTGTGTGTGTGTGTGTGTGTGTGTGTGTGTGTGTGTGTGTGTGAGAGTGTAGAGATAAAATGTGTGTGTGTGTGTGTCTGCGTGTGTGCGTGTGTGTGTGTGTGTGTGTGTGTGTGTGTATGTGTGAGAGAGAGCAGAGAGAAGGGAGGTGTGTGTGTGTGTGTGTGTGTGTGTGTGTGTGTGTGTGTGTGTGTGTGTGTGTGTGTGTGTGTGTGTGTGTGAGAGAGAGAGTGCAGAGAGAGGAGAGATGGTGAATTGTAATGACAGATGTTTGAGTGTCCTTTTATGGTTGAAATTTTCTGAAATGGGTAACTTTGTCATTATTGGTTCATATATTTTGTTTCATTACTTAGAAGAATGTGCAAAACTACAAATTTAAAACTCATTCTAACAAGTGGTGCTGTATTATTGGAGGAATATAATTTAATACAATCAGGAAGGTGAATCAAAGAACACATATATGTATGAATGGCCCTAAAAATGTGTGTAAGGAGCCTATGGTTTGAAAACAGCCCAAAAGGTAAACTTAATCCTCCACTAAATTTGGTTAATATCACCTTCAGTGGGACTCAGGGTTTCCTAGGTTATAGCAATGCATATGCCAGCTATGTCACTGGATGGGACTGTGACCTGATATGGGCAGCCAAGCATCTCTTTCAGGCATATGTTGAAAAAACTTGTACTATTTGTAAATATGTTGTGTGCGGCACAGCAATTATGTGTTTCTCCTACCAAATCCACAGCAAAATCATGTGCAGCTGGATGTATGTTGCTGTCTTTTCACACATGATGTCACAGCATCATAAGGTGATCTTTGCACATCCTCCAAACCCAGTGTCCCAGTTTCCCACTCCCACTCCCACCCCGCTAGTCAGCTAACCAGACTTTGCTCTCCCCTTTTTCAGATTCCTGGATCCACCACTGAATTCAGCATATTAAGCCTACTTCCTCATATAGCTCAAGAAGTCACAAAGTCACAGATGCTGAGCCCAAACGACAGGTATACAGCAGACTCCCTCTCAGTCTCTCTTTATCTGGCCTCCTCTTTAACCAGCCATCAAATTTCTGCCATAGCCCCAGCAAAAGACAGCAGAGAAGAACAACACTTCCACTTCTCTGGGCTAAATACTGACAGATATATGAGTTTTAGGCTTCATATTCATTAGAAAAATGCATACTAACGCACATTCTGTTACTCTAGCTGATTTATAACCTGTAAATGCTATTTTGTATGCTTTTTCTGATTAACCAGCCATTTGTTTATCCAGCCTAAGGTCCGGTCCCAGTGAGACCAGATAAGAGGGAGTCTTTAGTTAAATCTTTCGGCTTTTCCTGGGTAGGGGTCACCACAGTGGATCACCGGTCTGCTATTAATTGGCACTGGATTTTTACTGTGTAAAGTTGCCAGTCCAGTGCCCACCCTTCACAGAAGGCACACGCACATGCACCTAGCTGCATGTCAATAAAAAGTTCACTTGACCATAGGGAGGACATGCAGATTCTGCACAGAAGGCGCTCCAGCCAAGTATCAAACTGGGAACTTCTTGCTGTGAGGTGACAGTGATAACTGCTGCACTACCACTGCCAGAGATAAGAGGGAGTCTACTAGATGCAATCAAACACAAACATTCTTGTTATAGGTGACTCCATTGTAAGACATACAGATGTGGTTCTTACCAGGATGAGCAAGGAAACAGTGATAGTTAGTTGCTTGTCTGGTGTCAAGATCCATCAGATCATGCATGCACTCAGGTCCTCGAACGACAAGTACAAATTTGATTCTGTCATAGCTCATGCTGGTGTTAATGACTTGAGGTCTACCTTCCAGAATTATATAACGAGAGACATAATGGTGCTCTTATACTTGTGCCCAAGGCAGATATGAGCCTAAGATTGTGCAGCATTCTACCTTCTCCAAAGATGATGCCACAATGTGAACAAAAAATAATTGCCTTCAGTAATTGGCTTAGTTTTTGATATCATTCAAAGGGGCCTGGGAAGATATGATTGACAGAACATGCTGCTTTGACAAGGATGGCCTGCATCTGTCCCCTCTAGAGTTTTGATTATTGGCAAAGACATTGTCCATTCCCCATAGTGCCTTTTTTAGGCAACGCTAACCTGATAAACCTACCAACATAATGAAACAAACAATGGAAAATATGAAGGTGTTACTGATCCATGTCAAGAGCCTGAACAAGAAACTCCACTCCCTACAAGCCCTTCTTACCCTGGAAGACACTGATATCTGTGTAGTGAATGAGACATGGTTTAAAACATCTGTGTAGTGAATGAGACATGGTTTAAAGTAGCAGAGGGCACTCTGGCTGTGCAGGGCATTAATGCCTTCCACAGGTTTAGACCAATACTGCACAGGAGGTGTAAAAGGTTGTGTTGTATCAGTATGCATTCAGAGAAACTCACATCAAGGCTGGTAAAACAGCATGATACACTAGAACGTTGTCATGTCCAAGTAACTATCAGTAAGGTCCCATACCATATGTTAACTAGCTATAGTACTCCCTCTATGACAAAAGGAAACCACAACACATATCCACAGGAATTAGAATCACTCAGTATTAAACCCAATACCATTTTCCTAGATGATCTAAACTATTCACCTATAGACTGGGAAACCTACACTACCACTAGTGCACAAACTCAGAGATTCCTGGACTTTGTCAATATAAATGCCCTGGAAAAACAAGTCAGAGTATCCACTAGGGGGGAATAACATCTTGGATCTTGCCCTTACTAATATGGAAGCATCTTGCACCATTTCTTGCATATCTTCATCACTTGTTAGGCCTGACCATAAAGCAGTTTTCTTCTAAATAAAATTGAAACCAGAGAGCCTTTTCACCCAAGGTACATTTAGAAATTTCTTTAATACAGACTACCTACTCCAAGGTAATGCATTGGCAAGCTTCAAATCCCCATCAAACTCAGTTAACTCTGTTGGATATGCAGAAAAATACACCATCAAACTATAACAGCATGTAAACAGCTGCATAGCTACAGCTATACAGCACAGGAACAAGTGCAGGGAAAACTCCAAAAACAAACCCACATGGCAGAACCATAATATCAACAAGCTTTATAATAAAATGAAAAGAATTTTGACCAACTGTAACTAGAGTAATTCCCAGAATGTTAGCACTCTTGTCATTAAAATAAACAAATAACTCAGGAGCTTAATAAATTCCACTAAAGCCAAATCTGAGGCTAAAATAGCTACCCAAGCCAAAAACAATTACAATAAATTTTTTTAGTTATGTTCATAATCTCAAAAACATAATGCAGCAATGCACTGAGCTGAGTGTGAGTGATGTTACCTACATTGAGGCTGAAGATACAGGTAAGCAACTGGCCAATAAATTTAGCTTTACATTTACCCCTCTCTTCCCTCCATTTGATCCTCAATATATACATGAAACTGGCTCACCTCCAGCTGTCACACAAGACAAACTCCTAAAAGTGCTATTAAAAGCTAAAAATACTGCATCGTTGGGTCCAGAGAATATCCCTGGATGCATCTTAAATAACATGAAGCATGATTTAGCCACACCCCCTAATAAAACCGTTCAATCTCAGCCTCTATACAGGTTTTGTACCAAGCAAATGGAGAAAAGTTACAGTCACTCCCCTGCATAAGGGAGGACCTTCCACATACCCAGGCAATTACAGACCCATAAATCTGACAAATTAGGACATAGTGAACCTCCATACATTAGAACTGCCTCAATTTTTATTCTTCAAGGACAGGTCATACTTACACATTTTTTTTGGATTTTTTTTTTAAAGGTTACCAAAGCAATGGGTGAAGGCAAAATGGTGCACACTGGATACCTTAACCTGGCCAAAGCTTTTGACACACACAGTTTCCTATTCGGGCATAGTAGAAAAGCTAAATAAATTGTAAACAAACCCCAAAGTCACCCGCTGGATTGCCAACTGACTCACAGATAAGGATGCAGATTATCAAAGTAGGGGAAGTTACCTCCTCAAAGAGACCAGTCACCAATGGATTCCACTAGGGTTCTGTGCTGACACCTCTCTTGCTTGGTATCTTTTTTTCTTAAGTAAACTCCAGTAACAAAGGGCTCTAAGTTGGCAGATGACTGTAAGGGAGTATATGGATAATATGCATGAGTTTAGAAAGACTGCAGTTAACCAGTTATTTTCTGGTAACAACTCCAGAGCACAAAACCTTTTAGCTCAGCGACCTAGGCAATAGAATGTTGAAATGGTTTTCACCCAATTTAGGGAACATTTAACAAGAAAAATAACCAGAGATCCTGTAGAGATTTTAAAGATATAGTTAAATTGCCAAAGATTCCAAAGTCAACCACAAGGCATTCTATAGTTATGTCAAGAATCTAAATGACAATGCTCAGATCTGCTCTGAGCTACAACAGAATGACATTAAATATACTGATCCCAAGGATATTGCCAATATCCTGGCATATCGATTTGGTGCCAACTTCACCCCCCTCTCACTCCCTAAAGGGCCCATCTCAATATCAAAAGATTGCCAAATTCCGGTAATTACGGCCACACAGGTAGAAACCACACTCTCCAAAGCTAAGAATACAGCATCCATGGGACCAGACATCATCCCGGGCTGTGTACTACATGAATTACAAAATGAACTGGCACCTCACCTAAGTGTCATGTTTAATCATAGCCTCACCTCAGGCTTTGTGCTCACTGAGTGATGCACAGCTACAGTTATCCCACTCCACAAGGGGGGATCCCTCATGGATCCCAGGAACTACCATCCCATCAGTCTGACAAGCCTGATCTGCAAGGGCATGGAATGCAGTATCATGGAACTTATAAACAAAGACATTGGCAACCTTCAAACACTGGACCCCACCCAGCTTGTGTTTGTGAAAGGCCGATCTTTTCTCCTGAACCTGATTAACTTCTTCGAATCAGTGTCCAGAGCTGTGGACAAGAGTAAGGCGGTCCACACAGTCTATCTGGACCTCACCAAGGCCTTCAATACCATCCCCCACTCTGGAATCATAGATAAAATAAACTTACTAAGCTGGGCATAAATCCCTATGTAACGCGATGGGTTGCCAATTGGCTTACTGACAGAACCCAGACTGTAAAAGTAGCCAACTCCAAATTCAGTTCCAGACAAGTGACAAGTGGAGTACCTCAGGGTTCAGTCCTGGGAACACTCTTGTTTGGCATCTACTTCTCTAAAGTATAGGCCAACACTAAGGGACTCTGACTAACAAAGTTTGCAGATGACTGCAAACTGGGAGCCATTATTGAATCCCCAAATGAAGTGGATATTCTACAAAAGGGCCTAACAGAAACAGATGCTTGGTGCCAGAGCCATGGGCTCAAGCTTAATGCCAAGAAATGTATACTTATCCCCTTTAGGAAAAACCATGTACCCATGAATTACCACATAGGTGACAGTACACTAAACACCAAAAGTGTGATGAGAGACTTAGGGACACAGGTGGACAATGGTCTCTCCTTCGATAGCCACATCGCCACAACAGTCAGAAAATTATTCTATGTGGCACACCTCATCGCTAAGGGCTTTTCATCCAGAAAAAAGGAAGCCATTGTCTCACTGTACTCATCCCTCATTAGACCCATTATAGAGTACAACGCCCCATTTGGTATGTACCTCACAAGACATCTGCAACAGCTTATAGGTCGCAGAAATACCTCACTAAAAGAATCACAGGCCTAAAGCAGATGCCCTATACTGACCATCTAAAAAAACTCCAGCTATACTCTGTGGCATATCATCTAATCAGAGGCGATCTCTGCTTAACATACAAGGCCATGTCAAACCCTGAGCTGTTGGACATGCTCCACTTAAAGAAATCCCAATCCCTCAGAGCGACATGCTCCAGGAATCTAAACCTTGTCATCACAATGAACAAAACATGCTGGAAGGATAGGTTCCTGACCCAGAGACTCCCCATACTCTGGAATAGACTGCCCATACATGTCTAGAAGAGCACCTCCTTGGCCCTCTTCAAAAGGAACCTTGACGATTGGATGGGAGATAGGAAATTCACCCCAGGGATCATGTCAATCACCCTGCTAGACAGGAGCCCAGGGAAGTAAATATTATGGGAAGAAATATCCAGGGAATTGTTATGGCTAGGCTTGTATAGGCCCTAGCGTTGATAGCCTAGTACCAACCTATGAACCAATGGAAACTTTATGAAAATTTGTATGAAACATATCAATGTGGAAATCAAGAAAGAGTACAAATGGAAACATTTATGGAGGACCTAATTATGCCAAGGTTAGAGGTAGACAAGGCTCAACAACTAACAGTTATGATAGGAGATGATGAGTTAAAAACAGTGATGTACTATAATCAATCTTCAGGTAAGTCTCTAGGAACAAACAGTATTCCTGTGGAAGCTTGGAAATTAGGAGGGAAGAAAGTGATAAAGAAGTGATAAAGGTTTTGTTTAACACTATTTTAAAAAGAGGTGAAGAACCAACATTTTGGAAGAAAGCAGTGGTGTCTGTGTTACTTAAGGATGGCAATGACCCTTCAGACCTAGCTTCTTATAGACCCATTTCAATTTTAAACCATGATTATAAAGTGTTTTTTTGTCAATAATAGCTAAACCAGCAAAGGTTTTTCCAGAATTGATGGATATGGATCAATGTGGTTTTGTTGGGGGAGGTAAACAATGGACAACATTAACAGAATAATGATGATCTAGTGGTAAGTAGAATATGAAAAAAATACCTCTGTTGCTGGTGGGTCTTGATGCAGAAAAAACATTTGACAGAGTAAGCTGGAATTTTATGAGTAGGACATTGAAAGTATTTGTATTCCTTGATACAATAGTAAGGTTAATTAGAAGGATATATGAAGAATCAGAGATAATAATATTAAAATGTGAGGATTCTTCTCAAATAAGCTGTATTTGAACAGAGAAACCAGGCAGGGGTGTCTTCTTTCCCTTTTGTTATTTGCTTTATATTTAGAGTCATTGGTAAAGAAAATAAGGGACTCAGAAATACAAGGCTATAATTGGTATGGTAATGAAGAAAAGTTGGCTTTATTTTCAGATAATATTATTTTGCACCTGATAAATCCAGGAAAGGACATGTCATTGTTGTGGAACATTCTGAGACAGTTTCAAGTCTTTCTGAGATGTAAAATTAATGAAGATAAAACAAAGGCTATATGAGTAAATTCTATACCCACACAAGAATTGATTCAGCAATACCCATATTTATGGGAACATGATAAGATGAAATATTTAGGAGTATGGATTAAAAAGGCTTCTGTTATGACAACAAAAGTATGTGGGAAGAGACTAAGCAAAAAGATAATATAACAATTGAGAAACTGGAAACTCTTGTTTATGGATATGGATAGTAAGATACAAGAAATGAAAATGTTTTTAGTCCCTTTAGTCTAGTATATGGGTCAGGCATACTTTTATCAACTAGAGGAGAAGTTGTAGACAATAAGTAATAGAGAATTGAAGGACCACTGAAAGGCACAGCAAAAACTAAATAAGGAAATGAGCATCAGAATTCTTTATTTAGATGCTTGAGTCTCTCAAGTCTTCTTCAGAAACATCTACAAAATAAACAATGGCAACCATTTATACATTAAATCATCCAATGAGATGTAAAAATCAATACACCAATTAGCATTAGTATAACAAGGAATTTTTAAAGATACACATAAAACTACACATAAAACAAATACCCATTAAAACCTGTATAAATAACTTCCAATATTTTCCAATTGGCACTGATAACATTATGAATATACTTACTGTCAATTGACAAGTCTAAAAAATCAACAGATGTTTTATCTACAGAGGACACCTTCTCTAAACACCTTTCATTTTCTTGAACATTAACTACAGGCTTAACTAGAATGAGCTCAAAAAATGTCTTTCTCTTAGAGCTTACTTCTTCAGCAACTTTTGATAGAATATCTTTATTATAACCTCTCTGCATAAATAAGGAGGTTATAAATTTCACTACTTCAGCAAATGTATTGTTGTTAGTAATCATCCTAGATGCTCTTATGAATTGCCCTCTGGGAATATTCTTTTTCATAATCCGTGGATGATTACTCCTGTGATGTAGATAACTATTTGAAAATGTATTGTTTCAATAAATATAAATGTCAAATTTCTTGTTATGTTTATCCCATTCAATAGTAACATCCAGGAAGTTAACTTTTAACCCTATCTTACCTAAAGTGAACTTCAAAAACTCAGAGTGTATGGTAAGATGTTCAATAAAAAACTCAATACTCATCATAGGTTTCATTAGTAATAAAAAAAAAATCACCCACAAATCTTTTATAGTAAACTATCTTGCTACAAATAATTTCGGAAGTCAGGGTATAGGATTCCCACCATCCTAACACCAAATTAGTAAAGGCAGGGGCCACAGTAGACCCCATTGCTACCCAATTGATCTGTTCATAAAACTTTTTGTTAAACAAAAAATAATTATCTCCAATAAAATTTCTAATAACAAACAATAACATATAATCATCTCATTAGATATATCAGTATATTTTGTCATATAAGATCTAATACATTCTACCCCAACATTAACTACAGGCTTAACTAGAATGAGCTCAAAAAATGTCTTTCTCTTAGAGCTTACTTCTTCAGAAACTTTTGATAGAATATCTTTATTATAACCTATAAATATAAATGTCAAATTTCTTGTTATGTTTATCCCATTCAATAGTAACATCCAGGAAGTTAACTTTTAACCCTATCTTACCTAAAGTGAACTTCAAAAACTCAGAATGTATGTTAAGATGTTCAATAAAAAAAGGGTTAAGCAGTCGTAACTGTACTGTCCATCTGCATGGGTGTCATGAAGTTCACCACTTCTGCCTTTAGAAGGATGAAATTGGCTTTGGAGAATTTTTTTACCATGGTTTCCTTAATGGTGGGTGGGGGAGGGTTGCAGATATCTAGGGTGATTAGCTTCTAGTAGGATCTCACCAATGAGCAGTTGACTTTAGGTGTGGAACACCAGTCACTCATGTTGTTAATGACTAGGTCTAGGATATTGTTGCCCCTTGGTGGGGGTGTGGATAAGTTGATCCAGGGCATTGGAATATATGAATTCCAGAAAGCATTGAGCGAAGGAGTTGGTATGAGTAGTTTTCCTAGGTAATGGTGGGGTGGTTGAAATCACCCATTATTAGGGTGTTTGGTTGAACCATAATATTTTCCAGTATATCAAGAAAAGAGGAGTGGGAATCCTGGGGCATGGTGGGGGGATCAATAGCAAGCTACAATTTGGATTGCAGTTTTGCCCAAAGTTAGTTTCACTTGGATAACCTTGGATGCATTATGCTGCGCAATTAGCCTAGAGGTGTGGATATCCTTAATGAATATGGACTCACCTCTGCCTTTGGTATTCTGGTCCAGGCTAGATGGCAGAAAAGTGTGGTATGAGTTATAGCCTGGTAATGCAGGGATGCTCTCTAGAGCCTTGAACCAGGTCTCAGTCACTGCACAGATATCGATATTCTCCATTTTAAGGAGTGCCTCGAGTGAGTGCATTTTGAGATTTAGACTTCTAGCATTGAGTAGCATTACCCTCAGTTTTTGCTTGCCTGTTCCTGTTACGATGGTGAATTTGTCATTTGAACCTTGCCTAAAAAAAGCACTATATGGGCGGCAAGACCCTTAGCCAGTATCCGGAATCTCAGGGGCGACAGGTGCAGGCCATCTCTGGCAAAGCATCGTGGTCTGTCGACCATGTCATCCCAGGCAGACAGATACTGGATCCCCTTAGAATGACACCAGAATCTTAGCCAATTGTTGAAGTCAATCATTTTGTCCTTGTACTGCGGTATCATTCTGGGCAATGGCAGGATGCTACTCAGGGCTAGGGTCATACCTGCCTGGGTTACAAGATCGGAGAGCCCTTCCTTGTCTATTTCCATGTAGTCCAGGGAGGTACATCTCAGGTCATTCACACCAACATGGACAATGACAGAGTCATATTTGTACTTGTTGTGGAGTGACCTGAGTCCGTGGGTTATGTGATGTATCCTGGCACCCGACAGGCAGCTGACAGTAACCATCTCCTTGTTTAGCCTGGTGAGTGGGACATCAGTGTGCCTGACTACAGAGTTACCTATGACTAGTGTGTTGGGTACGTTGTTTTGCCTTATGGGCTGTGGTTTAATGACACACTGAGTCTATGGGCTATGTGTCATTTGGCTTGTGTTTGGGGGGTGGAGGTTGCTTGCATTTCTGCTTTGCAGGTCTCTGTTGCTTGAGCAGATTATTACTGAGAGCCTCTGTGAATGTTTTTGTGTTTCTATGTGTGGATTTTGGTGGTCTAGGTTTAGTGGGACTATGTGATAAGCGTGGTGTGGTGCAAGTGTTTACCTTCTCCTCTTGACTGTCAAGTTCAGTCTTGGTTGGAGAGAGCTTTACCTCCAGTTTGGCTAGATAAGTGGATCTCTCACAGGTTGTGGTGCTGGATGATAGGAGGAGAGGGTTGTCTGTGTACACGAGGCAATTGCTACATTGCCCCAAGATGCTCAGATTCATCAGATAGACAGGAGAGAACACTGGGAGCTGACCCTTGGACATGCCTGAATAAAAACTACTTTCCTCTAGACAAGTGAGGAAAGTGAGTATAAGAGCTGTTTTTCTCTAAGCAAGTGAGGAAAGTAAGTAAAAAATGCTGTTTTCCTCTAGGTAAAGAGGAAGGTTGAGTGCTGTAGTAATTTGTAGCTTGTTTAGTGCTAACAACAAGTTCTGAACAAGTGCTGAGCACGAATAAGCAAATTCAAGTGCTAAAACTAAGAATCTGTACCTGGATCTTGTGGTAGATAGGCTACCTAGTGCTTACCACTCCCACTGATAAGCTAGAATTCTTCCCTCCAACACAGAAAGGCTTGGGGGGGCTCAGAAGCTTACAAACAGTCCTGAATATAGCAAATTTGTATCTGGACTAGACTAGTTACAGGAAAGGTGGGAACAAACGCAAATGTGGGCTTTTAAACCAGAAAGTTGAAAGAGATGGAAAAACTGCCCAAACGGCCAATAAACTACAATTTCTGGGCCAGAAACCACTCTTGTGGTAGATAGGCTACCTAGTGCTTAGCACTCCCCCTGATAAGCTAGAAGGCTTCCCTCCAACACAGAAAGGCTTGGGGGGCTCAGAAGCTTGCAAGCAGTCCTGGATACACCAAATCTGTATCTGGACTAGACTACTTACAGGAAAGTTGGGAAACAAGCACAAATACGGACTTTTAAACCAGAAGGTTTAAAAGAAGGAGCTACTGAAATGGCTACAGGAAGAGTGGAAGCAGATATGATGAGTTAGATGTTAGATAATATAATTTTGTTGGAATCATTTAAAATTGGCTTTAATAAGAGTGCAAATTGTAAATGTTATCTGTAAAAAGAAGAAAGTATTTTAAGCATTTCTAATTTTCAAGATGATCACATAACTATTAATGTGTGACTTCCAAACAATATTTAAAGGAGAATGCATGTTTTTAATGTTAGAGCAGATGAAGTATGTTGTCTTCACAGTGATTATTTCAGAAGAAAACACAGTATCTATCATTTTTGTTTTAATAAATGTATTATTTTTGAAGCTAGTCTCTTCTTACTACATTTTTCTTTCATGTTTTTAACAAAAAATACAAAAAAGTATCAGATGACCATTGAGTATTTGTAGAAAGAATTATGGGCCCTGGCTATAGGTTTTGGACATAGGAAAGATGGAACCATGCTCAGGGGCACAGTTGGTAACAAATAGCTACTTCCTACAGAAAATTAACTCCTCCAGTAATGATGTCACCTATTTTGCTATTTTTATTAAAGAATAACTGAATGGGAATATTGGCAAACCTCTAAGGATTAAGCCAATAACTCAACTGTTTTCAATGTCAGTTACAGAAAATATACATTGACTTGGAATAGATACAGACCAAAATTTATAAGATGTTAAAAGAAAAAGATACTCATTCCTTCAGGCATCACACTAGCAGTCAATGCCCATAGGTTTTACAGTTTTTTTTTACACTCGGTGATCCAGTCCATTCCCAAATCTTTGCCCTAATCTATCTGACAGAAAATCTGATATATCCAGATAATTCAGCCTACATGAATTGTAAGGGTTCTTATGATGGATCATTTTCTGAGAAGTCTTCCATTCCCCATCCACAGTGGGTTTGTCAGGAGAGTCATGAGTCTGCAGACAAAGTAAACCACTTGGCAAAGAAGTACACAAAATGATAGGGACAGTGCAGCTCAGTGGAACACATATAGCTCATGGCACTGGTAAGAAAGCTCTAAGGACTAAAGATGAAGAAGAAAGACAATTACCTCTTCAGAGTTACAGAGACAATCTCAGACAATCCCAGTTGGGGAAGAGACTGAAAAAAAGTTATACAGACTAAACTGTTTTTAATGTTATGAAATGGAGCACATACATTAAAATGTCTACAAAATCATGAACCTCGACTGTAAGATACTTTTGTGGGGTGGAAAAAACATTCCATGTTTGCAGCTGATGCCACATTACCTTGTGGGAAACATGTTCATTCATTGAAGATGAAATTGAGTCGGCATCTGTTAATAGTGCTCAGTTACATATTCAAACACTGATATCAGGATGAAAGGGTTACTTGGTTACTGATAGTAAACAATAGAATAATAAACAGAGAAAAAATGGGAGTTGCACATATGCATGGAGACAGAATGGACAATGCTTTAAATTAAATGGTGTTTAGCAGTCCTTTAGGTGCACTGAGATATTGTTATGGAATTATTCCTAGACTAAGGCATGAGACAGCTTTGGGAAAAAGCTTTTCCCGCTTATTTGATTTGTGGGTATCTGCAAACAATGGGTCATGTGGATCTAAAGAAGTTGGGGAGAATGGTGAGTAAATGTGAGTTTTTTGAAATAGAAGAAAACCAGAATGGAGTTAGGTGCAAAGTCAAGAGCAGAACTGAGGAGCTGATAGATACATACATTAGTAAAAGGACTTTCATGACGACAGAGTAGGAATAGCCCACCTTAACAGAGGCCAGAAACACAATACAGGCGGTATCTAGGGTTGCCATATGGCCTGATCAGCTACTCACGTACTCATATGTTGAATCAGACCATGACCTCATTTGTAGGGTAAACAAGAAGGGGGAAAAGGTGTTTAAACAGTTGTTAATTGATGAAGCCTTCTAAAATGGAGTGTTGAGCCTAGCTCACAGCCATATATTAGGTGACTGTTCAAGGGAAAAGAGATGAAAGAGTGAGCTCTACATAGGTTCTATTTGTCAAGAATTTTTCTGTCATAGCAATAGTCTGTACTAACTGTACCAAGTATCAGTTAATTACTCCAAATATAACCTTCCTATGTTCCTTAGAAATATGTGAAGGAAAATAAATGGTTAGGCCTGTAATGAGTGAGCATATGACATGGACTTGGGAAGTCTTAGAGTGCAGTTATAGTGGGTAGCCAAAGAAATCATCAAGGTACTGTATTACAGCAATGAAATGAAAAGGTTTTAAAAGTCTCCCAGATGATTAGAATGACCAAATTTTAGTGCCCAATCTCTAGTTACAGATATCTGGAACCCTGTCACCCCCCCCAAAAAAAAGAGATGAGGGCATCAGAGATTTTTTTCAAACCCAAACAAGGAGTCAGGTTGAATTCCTACAGAAACTTAGCTAAGTTTCAAAGACTGTTGTATAAAGTTTTAAGTGCCAATATTAATATACTGCTGCTGACTGGAATGGGGTGTTCATCTGCCATTAGAACTGGGAGTCTCACTTGTCTGGGGTGCAGGCAGAGCTGGACTCCATGAGAACAATGGCTTTGATGACTATGTGCATGAAGTGATTCAGGTCATTCAACACCTGGGCCTGAGCTGGAGACAGTGAAATGTGTCAGGGTAGTACAAGAACTACTGTGTATGCTCCGACCTGTTACACTATATATGGCCTGTCTTGACTTGGTAAGAGCTCAGTTCCCTTTAACTTGAAGTACAAAGCAGCACTGCAGAGAGGCTAATCAGGTGCTTATAAACAGCAAACTGTATGTGTGAGTTCACATGAGACTTTGAAGGAGAATGAGTGCTAGTGAATTGTAAAACTCTGTTTGTGAAATGTATGGACTTGTATTTTATTTGGAACCAGATTTAAAAAGAATTTAAAAGATATATGTTTTGGAAATCTTAAAAAGACTTTGAGAAGAACTTCTCTTTAGCACAGCCACTGACAGAAAGCTTGCAAGCGAGCCTATGTTTTTAAATCCTGAAAATAAGACTGCATTTTCTATTTGACAAAAACCCCAGCCAATCAAAATAATGTCTTCGTGACTCATCCAATGTCTGCAAGCAGAGACTGGCTACCTGGTTGTTATGTTAAAATGTGCATCTAGTTATATGGAGACTGATACCTTCTACATACAATGTTTTTGTAAAACTACTGTATTTATTCTGTTTAAAATCTGAATTAAGTTGCTTAAGTTCTGTGTTTAATTTGAGTTTAAAACGGAATATTTTTACTGTGTGCATCAATGGACAGCCACTGGAATAATCTGCCTTTGTTAATTGTTTATCTAATTATGAGACACATGCTACTCGCCAAATAGAATATTGAGTATTTTATACAGGACACACTACAGGGAAATATGAATAATTTATGTTGATATTCAAAAAGGGGTACATATTTTAGAACATTTTTGTTTTCAGTGGTTAGTTATGTGCCTATTGATACTAGGATGGCAACCGAGAAGTAGCACCTGATGGAAAATAAGTCACATGCCAATAGCCTTAAATGTCAACGCTGCTCCTGGCCTTAATGTTCATAGCTTTATAGGTTCATAGATTAGTACTAGGATAACTGCCCTTATGGACCATTTTAAGCCTAGCTAATTACCCCATGTGAGAATAAAACCCTGCACCTTGTGTCTATAAGGCAACCACCTTAACCATTACGCCAACCTCACTTAAGACTATTAAAGCATGGTTAATAAATATAAAAAAAAATGAATGACTTAACTAGCGACTGCTTGTGATTTTATTGGCTTTTAACATACTTTACTTGATTTGGTGTTGACAGACAAAATCAGACGGGAGTCCCTGTGGACTATGATGTTTGCAGATGACATTGTGATCTGTAGTGAGAGTAGGGAACAGGTGGAGGAGACCCTGGAGAGGTGGAGATATGCTCTAGAGAGAAGAGAAATGAAGGTCAGCAGGACTAAGACAGAATATATGTGTGTGAATGAGAGGGAGGATAGAGAAATGGTGAGGATGCAGGGAGTAGAGGTGGCGAAGGTGGATGAGTTTAAGTACTTGGGATCAACAGTTCAGAGTAATGGTGAGTGTGGAAGAGAGGTGAAGAAGAGAGTGCAGGCAGGATGGAGTGGGTGGAGAAGAATGTTAGGAGTGATTTGTGATGGACGAGTACCAGTTAGAGTGAAAGGGAAGGTCTACAAGAGGGTAGTGAGACCAGCTATGTTATATGGGTTGGAGACAGTGGCATTGACAAAAAGGCAGGAGTCAGAGCTTGACATGGCAGAGCTGAAGATGTTAAGATTTGCACTGGGTGTGACAAGGATGGACAGGATTAGGAATAAGTATATTAGAGGGTCAGCCCAGGTTGGAAGGTTTGGAGACAAAGCAAGAGAGGCAAGATTACGCTGGTTTGGACATGTGCTGAGGAGGGATTCAGAGTATATTGGGAAAAAGATGTTAAGGATGAAGCCACCAGGTAACAGGAAAAGAGGGAGGCCTAAGATAAGGTTTATGGATGTGGTGAGAGAGGACATGCAGGTGGTTGATGTGACAGAGCAAGATGCAGAGGACAGGAAGAAATGGAAACAGTTGATCCGCTGTGGCGACCCCTAAAGGGAACAGCCAAAAGAAGAAAAAGAAGAAGAATTAGAGTACTCTGAGGATTTTATTATTTCATCTAATAAAATTCTAATAAAGAAAAAAGTGCTTATCTGTTATTCTTGTAATAAGGTTGGTCACAACAAACATCCAGTGGGTGATGCCTCTTCATTTTATTTTGTTTTAGAGATTTGCTTTATGATTTCAGAAACTTTAGATCATTGTATCAGTTTTTGATTTATAATGATTTTCTGTGAGCAGGCGTTCCTAATCAAGTTCTACTGCTTTTCTCAAGAATTGAAGTGATTTAATAAAAAGAAACTGCTTTTAACTTTGCTACAGAACTGAAATGTGTTTTGTTCTATTTTAAAACCAGCTCTCTTTATCTGACCTGAATAAAAAGTAAGATACCTAGTTATAATTACAGTGTCCTGTCTAAATGTGTCCAAAGTAAATGCTGGTTTGCTACAGTCTAAATAACTTATTTTCAAATAGTTTGATTTGTTTTTGGAAAACACAGTAGCAGCGCTGTATAAGAGCTGTTCCATGATCACAAATGACTGATTACATATCATTATTGTTTAATTTTTGTGTAGCTTGTTGGAAACTTGGACTTTGAACTACCAGAAAACATTGCAGTAGGAAATGAATACACATTATCAGTGGTGGTACGTGATGTAGCTGCCCCTTATTACAGCAGTAAGTAATTTTATTATTCTGCTCTTTAAATATTTTACACTTTCATGGCATATCTTTGAACTGCTTCCCTACCTTTGTGCTTCTCATCATCTTTTTTGCTGCTGTATAGCATTAAATGCTGGAAATCCCTTAGGCTGCAGATGTCAGCTGACAGCCATACATCTGACAGGCAACATGGGCGGGTATAAGAAGTCACTTGGTTTCCTAGATGGCATCAAGGAGAGGATGTGATACATTGTTTCATATGTCTATGGGATCACAATGTTTGATTCTGCTGCTCTTTATACTTAGATCATGCAGGAATCCTAATGCCAACTACTAATTCAGGAAAGAAGGCAGACCATCTGGTACTGCGCTTCTCCTTTTTTCATCTGGCTCGCTTATGCTCATAAAACTGTTATCTTGTGCTCTTAAAACTGTTATTTTGTGCTCTTAAAACTGACACCGTACACCTCAGATGCATCTTCGGAGTATGATTAATTCTGTGTGAGTTTGCATCTTCGGATTATGATTAATTCTGTGTGAGTTTAGGTTTGTTTATTTTGGTATGTAACAAAACAATACTATATAATAATCAGTTAATTGTTTAAGGTGGAGTGACATTAAAGTACTTAATTTCTTTTCAGCTACTGCCTATGTTTATATTTCTGTAGCACCCGTGAATGAATTTCCCCCTGTGTTTCAACAAACAACTTATGTCTTCAATGTTTCTGAGATGCTTCCTGGTAAGTATCGCTCAAGTATGATAAATAAAACCTGTTAATCAGAGTTTTCTAGAATATGGCAAGGTAGGTTAAGGTGAAATATTTAAAACATTGTACAGGGAACAACAAAATATATTAACAATATCTTTATTTAGAGTATAGTTTTGAAAAACTTTTGGTTATTGGGAAATATGTGTTATTTTCTGATTAAGTTTTTCAGATCTGTTGTTATTGAGAAATCATTGATTTAAGAATGAAATCTACCCCTAAATAAATAAATTAAACTATTTATGCTAACTAGTCTGAAAACAACGTGCATTACTGTACATCACCTGGTGTATACTGTATGTAACGAACCTTTCCAAAATGGTATGTAATACCACATAAATGGGTTTTACTGCACATGAACCATTTGGTGTACTACAATATTTTTGTTTGACAATTAACATTGCCATTTTATATAACAATTTATTTTTTTTGGTGCAGCTTTAGTTTTCCTGAATGCATTTCTGTTTTTAAACATATACCATGGTTCACTAATCGATCCTGACGTAACAAAATTATTGAAATGTGGACCTACACATACAGAAAAATGCAAAAATTTATATTTGGGATACCTATCTATAGGACTTTCTTTTCCTTTTTTCCTTCCTAGGCTCTATAATTTCAACTTTTAAGACAAGGAACTTATTTTCATAGCAGGTCATTATCTGATAGAAGTTGTGGCACCAAGCAGATCAGCTGATGGCTACTGTTTTTCATTTTATGATGTATGGCTCTGTTTTAATGAAGTACACAAAAAGGAAGTGTTCTGCTAGTGAAGAAGAATTGATATTACCTCATTTGCTATAAGAAATAAAAGAAAGCACAGCTAAGCAATATAACAAAATTAAGACTAGTTTGTAATACTGAATCAGTCTTAACTCCTACTGTATTTTAATTAAATGAGATGTTCCAATTCCTACATCATTTTAATTAAATGTGATGTTCCACTATGTTGATGCACCAGTTAAGCAAGAGGTTATTTTTAAACCAAATTAAGGTATGTCACTTTACAGTGGAGATGAATAATTGCACTCAGGAAATTGGCAGTTGAATGAGTACCTGTAGACAGAAGGGACAGTAGGCAGAATCCCCACATCAGGGAGTGCACAGGGTGTGCCTTTCTCCAAAAAATTACTATTTAAAATTGTGTGACATTTTTACTGACTGTTTTGGAGTACAGTTTCATATGCCTTTAGATGTTTTGGTTATTCATGTCCTAACGTACTGAGATGTAGCTAACCACAGTAAGTCCCTCTTACCCCAAGTATAAGGAAGGCTACACATTTTCATATTGGAGTAAACATGTAGGCTGACTCCCAGAGCTAACAAAAATAGATACAAATAGCAATGTTTAATTTACTTCTTCCTTCAAAGCAGGTGCATACAGAAAATAACTATACTTATGTGAAACTTTATGTTTACTATGAAACCTTTTGATAAGGATCTGAAAATGATCAGTACCTAATTCATTAAATACATTGAAAATAAATGCTCATTGAAAATACTGAAATCAATATTTGAAGGCAATGTAGGCAAAATAAAATGCATGTTCAGGCTTCTTACTGGTTATTTTATGAGTTACCAGGGAAGAAATGAAAACCAAATGTCTGACTACTTGAATGGAAGGCAGATTTAATCTTTGGTTATGTTAAAAAAATGAAATACAGTTTAAACTGGGTGATATGGAAATGGCAGCTGTCATGCTTACGGCATTCTCATGCTGTATTACATTCTTGGACAAACTTTTATAGGTTTCATAATTTGTAGAACTGCTTTTACTTGGGTTTAGGATTATGACTTTAAGAGGTTGTCAGTATTACCTCAGTTTTTAAACCCGAGAATTCATAAAGAACCCTAGTGCTCACAATAAGGGTTTAAAAAGGCCTTGTTTCTGCAATATGGAGATTTCCAGTTCAGAGATGCATTAGCCACAATGAGGAAAGGCATCATTATTGGCTAATTTACATCTCTCTGAGTCACCATTAACTACCTCAAGTGCAGATCAGCACTTCCTGCATTACTTTACACTGGCTGAGGACACATTAGCACTGACACCCCCCCCATTAGCTGTCCAACGTGTGCACGAGCACACGCACACACACACACACACACACACACACACACACACACACACACACACAGTAAAACACACAAACCACATACCTGTCCCTGTTGTCAGAACATTCCCTAATGTCTCCTTTTTCCTATCTTCATGTATCTTGGATGATTTCAATTAGTCATTAATTAATTCCAGACATTAGAGTTTCGCACTTCATATCCTTCAGTAAATCCTTGGTCATATAAACACTAGTGGCCTAAGTTTGTAGGAGATGTATTTAACCACTGTAACTCATTTGGTTCTGTCTTGCAAATAAAAGGTTGAGAAGTATGCCTACTGTTCCATGTACTTTTGCCTTATACATCTCAAACTGTTGTAACATGGAATGCTGCCCGAGATGCTCAATATATATTTAAAAAATATGTGGTTGACATATCAGTTAGTGCAGCAGATTAGTGTACACCTTGTGGTAACCTTTATGAATTTGGTCCTATAAATATTTTTGTTATGTTTATGTGAATGCAAGGATATTATCAGCAATGGCACTTACATACCACACACCTTACAGCATATTATTTTACCATTAGTAAGCTATGGATATTTTACTTCTGATCAGTAAGGTAAGCCTTGCAATCCAGGAGTGATTTCTTCGTTATTAAATAATTGATTATTTCATCCTTCCATTCATTAAGTTTGAAAGTGGTATTTTAAATATTTTCAAGTTGTTCAGTGGTTGGACAACATCTCATCAAAGCACTATTATTTGAACTCTGCTTTGAAAGCACATCACCATGAAAATATACTCTTCATGAGAAGGAAAATCATATTCAGAATCACTGCAAAAATGTTCTTTTTGTTAGAGGAGAGGAAAGCATAATGTTCTCCCTCTTCAATGATCTAAGCCCCCAAGTTCTTCATTTTTCAACTTTTTATTAATAAATGAAGTCAAAGTAAAGAAAACATACATGTGTGAGCCAGTATTTACATGATTTTATATAATAAACCCATTGTGAGAGTAATATTTTGGTGCAACATTATAATTTAGCAATAATCCACAGCTGAGTGTGGGTAATGCAAGATTTATTTATAGCTGTTGTGATCTAATCACACAGAGATCATAGATATTTCCTGTGTATATTTAGTTCTTTAGTTTCCTTAATTGTCTCATCCCATTGCTTTCTTAATATTTCTTCCCCACCAAATAGCATAACTAACACTTTGCTCTCATTCAATATAGGTTGATCAGCATTTGTTTTGAGCATATCCCCAATTCTTGTTTTTTTTCTTCACTTATTTCCAGCCCTACCCTCTCTAAATTGTGCTTCAGGGAGGGGATGGAGCCTAGATGGCCAACTGAGAGCAGTGACTTTTGAGAGCTTCATAAACTAGTATAATAATATAGGACAATGTTGTTATTTTCAAGTTTAAAACTTCAGAGATCTATAGATAAACCACTAAACTATATAAATATCTATTTTGGTGGAGATATACAAACATTTTCCTGTCAAGTAACTTGGAGATATATTGAGTCACTGAATATGAACAACTCAAGGAATTCTCATCCAGATGCTGCTTTGAAAAAAGAATTGCAATTGATGACATCTACCTTACAGGAACTATCTTTGAACATGGATGGCTTTAAAAATGACTTAGAAAACCTCAAATTAAATTCTCAAAAACAGACTGATACTCTTAAGGAACTATTACAGCAACACCATACAAAAATAACAAATATAGAGACTTCTCTAAATGACATTGAAGGGAGACTCAAAGAGGAAGAATTCTAAAAAAAATTTCTGCTTAAACAGAATATATGGCTGCTTAACAAAATAGATGACTTAGAAAACAGGGAAAGGAGAAACAACATAAGGACCTTTGGCCTTCTTGAAAACACTGAAGGAGAAGACATTATTTCATTCTTAACAACCTGGATTCCTGAATTTTTAGACTTGAAAGAGGGACTTCCATTTGGAATTGAAAGGGCACATAGAGCACTGAGGAAACCTGCTTCTAACTCAACAAATACTCCACCTAGATTCATAGTTATAAAATGTTTTTCTTTTCTGGACAAGGAACTAATATTAAAATCTGCTTGGAGAAATTCACCCTTAAAATACAATCAAAGCCTGATAAGGTTTGACAATGATTATTCTTCCAGAATACTAGAACAAAGGAAAAAAGTCTGACCAATAATAAATCTGTTAAAACAAAACAACATTAAAGCACAGCTGGCCTTTCCAGCCAAGATAAAAATACTTTTTGCCAGTGAGATGAGAACCTTTAATGACTTACAAGAAGCTACTATATTCATCAAAACAACAACATAGTGTCTATCCCAGATGAAATGGAATGGATGGCCCCCACCCTTAAAGGAATAAAAGAAACAAATCCTTGGACTGATGCCAGAAAGAATAAACAAAAAAAAATGATTCCAAGATAGCTGACCCAAAAAAATAACTTACAACTACATCTCTCAAAGTATCAACTGATATGGTATATCACTTGTCATCTGTTCTTATTTAAAAAAAGGAGGGATTCTTAAACAACTCAGAAACAGTAATGATTTATTCAGAATGTTCAAAGAGTCCAATAATTCTTCACAAACAAAGGTAGGTCAAGATGGGTTACTATTTACATTGTATATAAGCCAAACAAAGCAACATATAATACAAACATAGAAGTTTCTATTCCCCAACTTGAACTCAATGAATACTTATCTTATTAATTTTTCATTGATTTTACTTGTAATAATTTAAGTAATTAATTAGATCAGACTCAAATGTAACAAATTAACATCATATATAATAACAGTGACAGTAGAGTGTTTTGAAAAAAAAAATGCTGTCATGGAGACTAATGCCTTCTTCAGTTAAAGTATGATTTAGAAATGTCATGCATATCCTGGTTAAATAATAGTAGCAAGCTCTTAGTACAAATATCATTATTATTCTGTCTAAACATAGTTAATATCAATTATGGCAGGTATCATAGCTTTGAGTGCTGTTTGATTAAGCCTGACATGGTGTATGTGGATGCAGCTGTGTCTGGGAGCTGTTATATGTTGCCATTTTCGTCTCCAGGAAGCTGTGGGTTGCGGCTTGTGATCAAGGTTTACTGATGCTTGTGTATTAGGAAGAGGCATTTGGTGTTTTAGCCTGGATCCAGGGGAAGGGGTGGATAGAACTGTGATTTGGGATATTTTGGCAGAGAATAGTTTGTTTGTACATCTGCTGTTTGAGAGGTGGGAGGGCTGGAGGAGTGTGATGTCTCTTGATGTTCATTTAAGGAACAAAATGTCTCAACCTGAACAACCAGATTTAAAAGAGTTACAGGATATGATGCATAGTGCGGAGCAAGTGGGTAAACACACCTTACAATGTGGTTATGATGCCCTAGAGGCTTCCAGTAGAGCGGCTGCCACAGGATCAGTCATTCGCAGACATGCCTGGCTTAGGGAACAAAATTTACCTGATCATGTGAAAGCTAAACTTCTTGATGCTCCTTTACAAAAGGATGTACTATTTGGTACTAATGCTGAGGACATACTACGGAAAATGGAAGAAAAAGCCAAATCTATGCAAACTGTCAAGGCTTTCTTACAGGTCCAACCACCACGTTTTAGCAGAAATTGGCCTTCAAAAAACTGGTCCTTTCCCAGCCACTGACAAGCCCCAAAGAGGTAGATACAGATGCACAAGGGGCAGAGGGCAATCACAAGGATCATATAGAGGCAGACAATGGCAATCTCCAGCACCAAGAAGTGGTGAAGACAGTGCACAACAATACAGGAAGCAAACCCAATGACTCCCTCATTTCCATGCCAAGCAAGTCTCAGCTGACAGCACCTTTGGGAGGGAAACTAGCATTATTTGCAAGCAATTAGCATATTGTCACAACAGACAAATGGATACTGGACATTATAAACAGAGGCTACAAATTTCAATTTCACACTCTTCCATAAATGAGAGGCATGCCAAACCTGCCACAAAATCAAAGGGCAGAGGCACAACTGCAAATTTCAAAGCTCCTAAACATGAGAGCTATACAAAAGGTACCTACACACCAACAAGGTCAAGGTTTAAGACTTTTTCTGGTACCAAGAAAAGGAACCGACTGGAGACCCATTTTGGACTTATCCATCCTAAACACATTCCTACTCGTGCCAAAATTCAAGATGCTCACATTACAGCAACTTCGGCAAATATATCCTTGTGCCTTCTGTTGGATGATATTGCTTTTCTAAACAGGAAATTAGTAAGCTATGGATATTTTACTTCTGATCAGTAAGGCAAGCCTTGCAATCCAGGAGTGATTTCTTCGTTATTAAATAATTGATTATTTCATCCTTCCATTCATTAAGTTTGAAAGTGGTATTTTAAATATTTTCAAGTTGTTCAGTGGTTGGACAACATCTCATCAAAGCACTATTATTTGAACTCTGCTTTGAAAGCACATCACCATGAAAATATGCTCTTCATGAGAAGGAAAATCATATTCAGAATCACTGCAAAAATGTTCTTTTTGTTAGAGGAGAGGAAAGCATAATGTTCTCCCTCTTCAATGATCTAAGCCCCCAAGTTCTTCATTTTTCAACTTTTATTAATAAATGAAGTCAAAGTAAAGAAAACATACATGTGTGAGCCAGTATTTACATGATTTTATATAATAAACCCATTGTGAGAGTAATATTTTGGTGCAACATTATAATTTAGCAATAATCCACAGCTGAGTGTGGGTAATGCAAGATTTATTTATAGCTGTTGTGATCTAATCACACAGAGATCATAGATATTTCCTGTGTATATTTAGTTCTTTAGTTTCCTTAATTGTCTCATCCCATTGCTTTCTTAATATTTCTTCCCCACCAAATAGCATAACTAACACTTTGCTCTCATTCAATATAGGTTGATCAGCATTTGTTTTGAGCATATCCCCAATTCTTGTTTTTTTTTCTTCACTTATTTCCAGCCCTACCCTCTCTAAATTGTGCTTCAGGGAGGGGATGGAGCCTAGATGGCCAACTGAGAGCAGTGACTTTTGAGAGCTTCATAAACTAGTATAATAATATAGGACAATGGTGTTATTTTCAAGTTTAAAACTTCAGAAATCTATAGATAAACCACTAAACTATATAAATATCAATTTTGGTGGAGATATACAAACATTTTCCTGTCAAGTAACTTGGAGATATATTGAGTCACTGAATATGAACAACTCAAGGAATTCTCATCCAGATGCTGCTTTGAAAAAAAATTGCAATTGATGACATCTACCTTACAGGAACTATCTTTGAACATGGATGGCTTTAAAAATGACTTAGAAAACCTCAAATTAAATTCTCAAAAACAGACTGATACTCTTAAGGAACTATTACAGCAACACCATACAAAAATAACAAATATAGGGACTTCTCTAAATGACATTGAAGGGAGACTCAAAGAGGAAGAATTCTAAAAAGAATTTCTGCTTAAACAGAATATATGGCTGCTTAACAAAATAGATGACTTAGAAAACAGGGAAAGGAGAAACAACATAAGGACCTTTGGCCTTCTTGAAAACACTGAAGGAGAAGACATTATTTCATTCTTAACAACCTGGATTCCTGAATTTTTAGACTTGAAAGAGGGACTTCCATTTGGAATTGAAAGGGCACATAGAGCACTGAGGAAACCTGCTTCTAACTCAACAAATACTCCACCTAGATCCATAGTTATACATTTTTTCATTTCTGGACAAGGAACTAATATTAAAATCTGCTTGGAGAAATTCACCCTTAAAATACAATCAAAGCCTGATAAGGTTTGACAATGATTATTCTTCCAGAATACTAGAACAAAGGAAAAAAGTCTGACCAATAATAAATCTGTTGAAACAAAACAACATTAAAGCACAGCTGGCCTTTCCAGCCAAGATAAAAATACTTTTTGCCAGTGAGATGAGAACCTTTAATGACTTACAAGAAGCTACTATATTCATCAAAACAACAACATAGTGTCTATCCCAGATGAAATGGAATGGATGACCCCTACCCTTAAAGGAATAAAAGAAACAAATCCTTGGACTGATGCCAGAAAGAAAAAAAAATGATTCCAAGATAGCTGTCCCAAAAAAATAACTTACAAATACATCTCTCAAAGTATCAACTGATATGGTATATCACTTGTCATCTGTTCTTATTTAAAAAAAGGAGGGATTCTTAAACAACTCAGAAACAGTAATGATTTATTCAGAATGTTCAAAGAGTCCATTAATTCTTCACAAACAAAGGTAGGTCAAGATGGGTTACTATTTACATTGTATATAAGCCAAACAAAGCAACATATAATACAAACATAGAAGTTTCTATTCCCCTACTTGAACTCAATGAATACTTATCTTATTAATTTTTCATTGATTTTACTTGTAATAATTTAAGTAATTAATTAGATCAGACTCAAATGTAACAAATTAACATCATATATAATAACAGTAACAGTAGAGTGTTTTGAAAAAAAAATGCTGTCATGGAGACTAATGCCTTCTTCAGTTAAAGTATGATTTAGAAATGTCATGCATATCCTGGTTAAATAATAGTAGCACGCTCTTAGTACAAATATCATTATTATTCTGTCTAAACATAGTTAATATCAATTATGGCAGGTATCATAGCTTTGAGTGCTGCTTGATTAAGCCTGACATGGTGTATGTGGATGCAGCTGTGTCTGGGAGCTGTTATATGCTGCCATTTTCATCTCCGGGAAGCTGTGGGTTGCGGCTTGTGATCAAGGTTTACTGATGCTTGTGTATTAGGAAGAGGCATTTGGTGTTTTAGCCTGGATCCAGGGGAAGGGGTGGATAGAACTGTGATTTGGGATATTTTGGCAGAGAATGGTTTGTTTGTACATCTGCTGTTTGAGAGGTGGGAGGGCTGGAGGAGTGTGATGTCTCTTGTTGTGGTGGCTTGTTGGGAGGTTTTTTTTTTGTTTGTTTTTTTTTATCTGTTTGTTCTCTGTTCTTTTCCTGGCTGCTGCCTCGCTGAAAGGGAGGGAATTTTGGCTTGAAGTTACAATGAAGTGAAGCATTGCTTCAGGTGCATCGCGAGCCTCTGGTATGCAGTACACAGACACACTAACAGAAACAGATGCTCCTGGGTTGCTATGGTAATGGAGACAGAGTGACAATAATGTTTAATGGCTCTGAGGAGCCTCCAAGATGATTCTTGGCAATGACGTTTTTGGTTTTAAAAAAAAAATATATATATATATATATATATATATATATATATATATATATATAAAATAAAAGGGCTATTTTAAACCACATGTACACATATTGATGGTCTCCCAACACTTCGTTTAGCTTAAGTTGATTCTTGATAAAAAAAAAAATAATAATAAGCACAATTTTATATTTAAAATGTATTTTGGTCCAAACATATTAAGGACTTACATAAGAGTGGAAGTCTGAGTTATTGTGAAAGACTAGGAGTACTTGGTCTTGTATGGTACCCTTTGCAGTGGTCTGGGAGGTGAGCTTGCTCGGACATGCTGGGCATATGGAGATAGCTGATTCTAGGGGTGTTTGGGGTTGCCAGGAAGTGCTAGAGAGTCATCAGATTTCCTTCGTGGAAATATCTGTGGGAAAGGAAAGTGTGTTGAGTGATTCACTGGCAGAGTGGCAACTGCATGGAACAGGGTAGTAAAATGGAACAGGACAAATATTAGTTTGGATATTTTAAGAACAGCATGGAAACACACCGCATGAACTAGTGAATGGTATTCTGACAAAACTGGATGGGCATTGTTGCCCATGCTTGAAGTACTGATATGTGTGTATGTAAGGATGGAAATATACTTATAACAAATAAGAAACTAGAAGGGTTTCATAATTTGAAGTTTATGGACTGTATAAACATGCTTGGAAGGAGCTAATAATAAGAATAAACATTACAGCTTGTGGTCTCTCAAATAACTAAGCAACAGCCCAAAAAAAACAAAAAAATATACACACAATAGTTATGTAATGTATGATTTTAGTAAATCTAGACATAAAATATATACTCATCACATAAGATGAAGCAGTCTGCTGAATTTAGATATTAAAGACAGGATTTAATAACATGGGCTTGTGTATAATAACACTACTGTCTTAAGTTGTCAGAAATGACATACACTACATTGAATGTCAAGGGGAAGCATGATGATTTTCTTATAGAAGTAAATATGGATAACAAGTCATGTAATTGCTTTAACTTGAATTGTAGTTTTTGTAACCCATCTTGACCATATATAATACTTAAGTGGTCACCAAGGTAACTAATGTTTTATACATGACATCAAACTGACAAAGTTGTTCAAGAGAAACAATAGAAGCCTGAACTTGAAATGTCACAGAATGTAACAATCATATTCTGAACAAATAGTATTAAATTGACAATAGACACTCAGTTTAATAACATGGGTTTGTATATACTAACACTACTGTTTTAACTTGTCATAAATGACATACACTATATTGAACATCAATGGGAAGCATGATGATTTTCTCATATAAGTAAATGTGCATAACATTCCATATAATTGCTTTAACTTGAATTGTGGTTTTGTAATACATCTTGACCATACATAATACTTAAGCTGTTACCAAGGTAACTAATGTTTTTACATGACATCACACTGACAAAGTTGTTCAAGGAAAACAATAGAAGCCTGAACTAGGAATGTCACAGAATGTAACAATCACATTTTGAACAAATAGTATTAAATTGACAATAATCACTCAGTTTAACCTTTACTGATTATACAAAATAGAATCTTGCCATTTAAAGCTAAAAACTTTCAGTATATGCCATAAAATGGCAATTTATGAATATGGAAAGGGAACTTGTAACCATTAATCACAGTAAGTGAATTTGTTGTTTTTAACCTATAATTTCACTCATTTTATAATAAGAAATGACAGGTATGAAAATCCTTATGTGTAGAAAAGGGGGAAAGAGGGATGCACTGATAATTAAAATGTACTAACTTTCATCAATGTTTACATAAAACAAACTTGATGCTTTAAGTAAGTTAGCAACAAAGTGATTACTTAAATGCTGGCAAACAATGAAATATAACTTCTGATATATCTAGTAAAATACATTGTATTATAAACATTAGGTATACATATTATTACCATCTATTTATATTAAGTAATATGTTTTGAAAGATGTCATCACTAAGGGCGAATATGTTAAATAACTGTGTGCTATAATCTTTTATTGAGGTTTTATATATGATACATCCTACTTTACTATGATTGAATTGCTTGTCATCTACCTTTCATGTAAATATTAATTGCTTATACAATAAGTAAACTGTTATATTGTATTAACATTCTGTCTAATCTACAATAGTACAATATCTGTTCAAAATAATATAAATATTGCTTATTTCTATTACAAATATTCTCTATATGATAATTCAATTTTGGAGCTCAGATGTTCTGGATTGTCAAGGTATGAGTGATAATCTGATGGACTTAGGTTTATCCATCAGATTAGGAATAATTTTCATTCCATGGCTAGTGCGGATCTTAGTTTTGTTAACATTTATTAGTTTAAATTTGTTATTTCTCAAAACATTTTTAGTATGCCTGATCAAAACATTACTTTATTGGTAAACACTCAAAGTATAAAACTGATAATTTTCTTTAAAATCTCAAACATATACTTTATAGTTATCAGAGGAAAATGTTTAATAGTCACAATAAAACAAAAAATACATAGT
The DNA here is from genome assembly GCF_019279795.1 of Protopterus annectens. Classification (NCBI taxonomy): domain Eukaryota; kingdom Metazoa; phylum Chordata; order Ceratodontiformes; family Protopteridae; genus Protopterus; species Protopterus annectens. Next base: position 1,181,214,541 of record NC_056745.1, read on the forward strand.
CTAAATAACCTAAGATGGATTTAACTTTATTATCTTTAAATACCAATGGCTTAAACAATCCTAGCAAGATATCAAATCTACTGAAATATTTAAAACTGAACAAAGCACAAATTGTTTTCCTTCAAGAAACTCATTTCAAAACAAATGACAATTACAAATGGAATCCTAAGGAATATATGATATTGGTGCAATCCACTTATAAGGCAAAGACAAAAGGGGTAACAATTTTATGGAAAACAAATGTGATTAACCAAGAAATCATTTATAAGTATGAAGATAAAGAAGGCCTTATGGCATTAGTAGTATTTAAATATAATAACAGAATATGGACCCTAGCTGATCTATACTGGTTCCCAGGCATTGGAACAGGAACTGTTAAAAACACTTGGATTTCATTTCCAATAATTACAAAGGCAACTTAATATTAGGAGGAGGCTTTAACTGTATATTTGATATTTCTGAAACTACCAATAAAATACTGCAGCGTACATCTGCTGTATCAAAAGCTTTAAGCAAGTGGGTAGAATCATTTCATCTTGTAGATATTTTCAAATTTAAAAAAGATACATCTTTGTTGTTTTCCCATCAAGATCACAGATTTTGGTACCCAAACTAGAATAGATAAAATATTTGCTGCCAATGACTTACACTCTAAAATCTTTAATTTCTCAGTTACTCCCTGTCCCTTTTCAGAGCACAATTCATTGATACTAAAATTTCAAAATGGATACAAACCATTAATTTATAACTCCAGAATTCCAACATATATAACTAAAATGAAAGAGTTCAAACCCTGGTTATTATCTGAATTACAGTTCTTCTTAGATATTAATTACACCACAGAGATAAATAAAATAATGATATGGTACTCATTAAAAGCTTACATATATGGTAAAACCCTAACTTGGTATAAAAAAAAATCAGAGAATGGGATTCTGAATTATTAGATCTACAATCCAAACTTTTGTCAGTAAAAACTGAAAAAAATCTAAATCATTTGGAGATGAAAAAGAAAGCAGAAGTATTAAACAATAAATACAACAAAATTCTAACACATAAAACTAGTTTAGCTTTAGAAAAACTAAAAATGAAAACCTTAGCCACTTCGCCCAAATATTTACATAATTTATCCACAAGAATCAAAATACAATCAAAAGCTAATAACATTAAAAGTATCTTCCATGAAAAGAAAGGGAGAAATGTCTCGGATATAGGTGACATTCTTGATGCCTATAGAAATCACTATATGGAACATTTCCAAAAAGAAACTATACATATTGATCAATTACATCTAGATGAAAAATGTTCTAATATAAAAAAATACCAGAAAAATTAAAACTAGATCTGCAAGCACCCATATCCTACAAAGAAATTACAGATACAATAAAAGAGGGTAAAAATAATAAAGCTTCAGATATAGATGGCATAACTATGGAAATATATAAACGTTTTCCTTCAAAGATACTATCCCTCTTCCATAAAACTCTATTAGAAATTCAGCCACAAGCTTTAATACCATCCTCTTGGAGATATTCCTTAATCACACCAATCCTAAAGGAAAACAAATCCCCAAACATCTGTACTTCATATAGACCTGTATCATTATTAAATAATGACTATAAGATATTTATGACAATATTAACTAACAGAATGAAAATGCCACTATCCAAAATAATAAATAACGATCAAATTGGATTTATATATCATAGACACACACATTTCAATATTAAAAGGATAATTTCTTTTATAGATTATGTCAATAAAGAAAATAAAGAAACACTCATAATTGGCTTAGATATAGAGAAAGCCTTTGATTCCCTAAATTGGGACTATTTATTCAAAATTATGGTGTTATTTGAATTCCCTCCTTCCTTTGTTCATCTACTAAAGAATATATATACAAATAATTTAGCGTATGTTAAGCTAGGTCCTTTTACCTCTGAATCAATACATATAACAAAGGGTACTAAACAAGGATGTCCCATGTCACCAATTCTATTTGCTTTGGCTATTGAAATATTGGCAGATTCAATACATAACAATACAAAAATCAAGGAGTAGATGTTTATGAACAATACAATTCTAAAGTAATCCTCCTTGCTGATGACATATTATTAACATTATCCAATACAAAAGAGATATTAGAAGAATTAGATATTTTAATTGACGCATTTTACAGGACTACAGGACTCCATTTCAATAAATCAAAATCAAATTTTTTAATTTTAAATAAAAAAAAGAATTGCAGATGAAGGGGAATCACATTATAGGGAAACAAGCATCTACCTTAAAATATCTAGGAATTGAGTTATGCAAGGATAATAATGAATTAGTCTCAAAAAGTACAATAATATCATCAATACAATTAAAATATCTGTAGAAAAGTGGAACAAAATAATATTAACATTTGAAGATAGGCTACAGTTAATAAAATGGTTTTACTACCCAAGATTCTATATATAGCTTTGGCAATACAACTGTTACCAGAAAAGAATAAACTCAACGAAATAAACTCATGCCTAATAAAATTTTTATGGTTTCCCAAAAGAAACAAAATAGCTTTAATATGTCATATCAGACCATTAAACATGGAGGATTAAACTTTCCTGGTATAGAAGCATATATAAAAGCATCAATATCTAAAACAATCTTAGATTGCATAAGTCCAAATTATTCTGCAAATTGGAAAGAATTACTAAGTGTAATATCAATAAATTAATTTTTGATTTACAAAAAAATTCAAATAACAGATAAAAACAATTTGCCATGGCACATATGTATTAGTATGCAATATAACATAACTAAGCCCACTAAAACGTGTATGATTAATTATTACTTTGACTCATTTAGGAAAATTATTAATGCAAATATAGATTTAAAGATCTGGTTTGATCTTTTAACACCATTCATAGTTACAAAGAGCTATCCTCATAAAATATACAGAGAAATACTTAATTCCTGGGAACAGAAAGGATTTGTTTGTTAGTTTCAATGTGTCAAAGAACTAAAAGTTCTGGATATGCAAACAATAGAAACAGCATACAAAATTCCACAACAGATTGGCTAACTATGCAAAGCATTCTGATGTATTCACAAGATTTATGCAGAATAATTAGTAATTCTTCATTTAAATAAATACCTAAACTTACGAAATACCTATATCAAACCATATATAATGATTATAACATGGGAAATAGTATTTCAAAATTTTACGAGAAATTGATAGATTATAAAACAACACCCAAATCCTCATTTTGAATTATATAACAAAAGGACACTCATTACAGCTAACTGAAGAAATTAAATCAATATTTTATTATCAATAAAACATACATCCTTTACACAATACTGGAAAGTTTTTAATTGGAAATGCTTGCACAGAGCATTCTTAACTCCAGATAGAATTACTAAAATTAATTCTTCCACAAAGAGAATATGTTGGAGGTGTGAGCAAATACACAATGCAGACTGAAATCACATTTTTTTTCGACTGTGTTAAACTTAAACCATTTTGGAATGGTATTAAAAACTTTTTACAAGTTTTATTTAATGAATCATTTAACTTATCTAAAGCTCTAGTATTATTAAATGTGTATGAAGGTCCTCATTTGAATGAGTCAAATATGTATCTAGTATGGACAATACTTGCAATCTCAAGTAAGTGTATAACAAGAAGATGGAATACAAACAGAATACCAACTTTGGAAGACTTCTACAGCCTACTGAAGACCACAGCATTGTTGGAAATTAAAATTAAAGAATTAAGGATTCATCCTAAGCCATTTATTAACAATCCATGGAAAAAAGTCTTATCATTGATTGATACTTTACAATAACTGAACAGATACACTCTGATAACTGGATTGTTATACCTATAAAGTAATTGTATATATTGAGCTCTGTTATAGTGTCAAGCTGATGTAAATAGTGTACATAATTATTAAGATGTTATATATAAATACTATGGAATTTATTCAACTGTATTTAAAAAATAAAAAATTATTGAGGAAAAAATAAATTGTGCTTCAGGACCTTCATAGCAACATCCCCCCATACTTTATTCCTAACTATTAATACTACATCACTGCATAATTTAAAAACTACATCACTGCATAATTTAAAAACACAGGTAAAATAACTCATTTGTTTTATAGTATACTTGGATCTCTTAATTTTTATTCCATTAAATTCTTTACTGCATTCAAAGTAAAACTAAATAATATGGAACATATAGATCTTCCTTATTTGACTGTCTTCCCTATTTTAATTTTCTGGCTAATTCATCCACTAACTAGAGGTCTTATCCATGAATGTCCATATACAGATTTCATAAATTTCACTATACCACCTGGAATTCCATATACGTCTAAGATTGTTCACAACTGACCACAATTATCATTATCTTAGTATCACATAGTATCATTCATCCTTATATTTCATTTCTTTTAATCACATACACTCCCTCATTTTCTATAAATAGCATTTATTTTCCCTTAATACACCATTAAATGTCTAACAACTTTATTAAACCTTTCCTGCATAACAGAAATAACAATTGTATAATCAAAGTTATGCAGCATGATTGGTTTCCAGCACTTTAATAACTTATTGTCATCATTTCCCATATTATTTTTATCACACCTACACTTATCTCATCTTTATTATACCCTTTCAGCCATTCATTTGTTTCACAATGGAAATCTCTTTTTTCCTTTTTGCATACTTTTACAAAATTTGCAAACTAAACCAACTTCTACTACAAAGTAATTTCTCCTTTTTTGTATAACTTTTGTTTTTCTGAACTTATTTCTGCTTTTAAAAGCCTTTTGATGCAACTGCTTATTTTAAATGTTCCCCCTATACTATTCTCTTTCACATCTTCTTTATACATCTTACTTAAATGACATTGTCCATAATCATCCATCATTTCTTTCTCTTTCTCTCTCTCTTTTCTCACCCATTTCTTCTTGCATTTCTGTTAATTTTTACTCATTTCCACTTACCTGGTAAGCTAAGAATGGATTAACCTTTTTTTATCCTTACAATACAGTATTATTGCCTTTTTAACATATCCTTCATTTTACTTCTTCAATTCAGATATGTTTCTCCCTAGTAACTGCACTTATCATAAAGTGCTTATTTTAACTGCTTGAATTTTCTGCATACATTTCATTCAATGCATATCACTAGACTGAACACACATTCACTGAAAGTTGTTCATCTAACAATAAACCAACAAAAAACACTTTTTTGTAGTTTTTATAAAACATTTGTTTTGCAGGGGCAAGGTTCCTTGTATCTCCCATGTGAGGGAGACCCCCACCCCTCAACTTATATCTATATCTATCTATCTATATATATATATATATATATATATATATATATATATATATATATATATATAAACTCTGGGATTGCACAACAATGGGGAAAGTGCAGCTTTAATGATTGCCAAATGTACTTTCAGCAATTTACATTCAAACTAATTACATTTGATGAATGTGCATTTGATAGCATGTCAGCATCCAATTTCTTTATGAGAAATCCTACCTTTGGCATGAATGATACTGAGTTACTAGGAAAAGATTATTGATTTCAACAATTGGCTGAGTAACTGGTGGCATTCATGAGGGGCCCAGTATGTGTCAGCATGGGATGAACAGTTGTGCAGCACTACTTGCTTAAAAGAGGGTTAAGACAAACCCAAAAACGAGAGATATTTTGTACTGTAAAAAAAAAAAAAAAAAAGAATGGGGTTAGGGTTAATTAACCCAGTAGTTTATTTAGCATCGTTATACTTATATTGGATACTAATGAAAGTGAAATAGGAAGAAAAAGATGCACTCAGGAAAATATTGTTGGAAATAATTCGTAGAAGAAAAGGCAATGAAATCACAGAAAAATAAAAAGAGTTATATACATGTAATCGATGTACTTAAAGTCACCTAACTATTTAAATCAGATTTGAGTGGCTTCTATCATCCTTTCCACATTTTACTGTTTTCTCTGAATTTGCAGTTACAGCTATTAAATGAAGTAGCTTACAATTTGCATTGTGTTTCAACTGGTTTCTGTCTTGTGCCTAGCTATTTAAGTCAGTTTTGAGTGTGTCTGTCACTTTTCTGAATTTCTAGTGTGGGAAGTTACAGCTATCATGTACTGTGTCTAGCTATTTGAAGTCAGTTTTGAGTACATTTCAATCAGTTTATGTGGTTTTAAGTGAATTAATTAGTGTTTCTGCATTTATTTGACATGTTTTTAGCCACTTTCAAAGTTATAGCAAACAGACAGTTTTGATCAGGTGTATGAGTTATTTAGAGCTTGTAGTTGTTATCCTAGTGGGAAGAGGGTACTTATTGCAGTTATGGGGAAGAGGAATACTTCTGGTTATGGCTTTAGCTGTTTTTCATTGCTTCTTTCATCTTCCCAGTTTATTTTATATTGAGAAGAGCTGTGCTTAGCACTGTGGGGTTGACATATGGTCTCCCCAGTCGCAGGTTGTTTCAGCTGTAACTTTTCCTAATAAAACCATCTCACCAAAATCCTATTAGTAAATAGGCTTTTGCTATGTACAGGTGCAGCAAGCTGCACATAATTGCATTACATACAGAGCTGAGCACCTAGTACCCTAAAGTAACTTGCAAAAGCCATAGTAGCACTACATTGCACAACTTAGCCCACAACTACTACAAATTATGAACACTATTGTTTACAGAAGGATCCTGAGTTGTGCTTATCTTAGTAGCACATAAACCCAAGTTACTTATTTATTTAAATAGAGATTCATATGTAAGTACACTACTGATAACTTTCCCAATAAACCACAGAGCTATATTTCATTTAAGGTTTGCAACTCTGTAAATTAAATCAAGTTTTACTTTGCACTGGAAAAAACTGCAAGATCAGACTACTTGTCTGCCCTCTGTTGCCAAACTCATACCATTAGATTTTCTAAAGCAGTGAAGCACTGCTTTTTGCTCACAGATAATGAACTCTAGCTAAATACAAATACGTTTTTTGTGAGAGTTGCACATATTTAAGAGATATAGAGGACTCATTCTTACAAAACACACAGACTGTGAGCATTGTACTAACACACCACATGCTGCTAATTCAACATTGGCACATAATATATCATATGCTGATGCTATAAAGAAATCATTACTAAGTCTTCTAAACTCATAAAGATTGTCAGCAAAAATCAAAGCTAACCATCACATAATACCTAATTTTTAATAGAGAGCCACCATGAGGCAAAGGGCCTCAATTCTGTTACACCTGACCACTCCACAAACAAAAATGTTTTGGTGATTGGTGACTCCATAGTGATGCATCTAAAGAACAAAAGACATGCTGTCCTCACCAGAGAGTTCATTTTATTGGAGCTTTGTTTGAACATTTTTATCTTTAAACTCATCACAATTACTGTATATTTAAAATGGTGTGTCTCTTAGAGCTTTGTTATTTCTGAAGATGTCTTGTTTTTTAAGATGAAAATGCTCAAACAAAGCTCCAATAAAGTTAGTTCTCTTGTAAGGACACAGCATGTTTTTTGTTCTTGGAATCCCTTGTTCTTTCTGTTACTCACTGGAGATACTTTTTGTTTTTCTTGGTTCCAAATGAGACAGACATATTTCCCACTCAATAAGCTGAACAAAGGCAGGGTAACCGTAAATCATTTTTCAGGTGCCAGGATCTCAGATAACTCAGGGGCCTTTAGGACCCAAGCAACAGACAAATATAACTATGACATGGTAACAGTGAATGTTGGCATGAATCACTTGGGATGCAAAAGCCTGAGAGGAGATGCAGAGAGACATTTCAGAGCTCTCTATGCATGCAACAAATGCTGGCAAGACCCTGGTATTGAGCATAATCATCCCATCTCATGAATGATGCCTCAGCACAAAGAAAAGATGATTCACTTCAACAGTTGCCCAAGTAATTAGTGTCATTCTAGGGGAGATCCTGTATGTGTCAACATGGAATGAGATGCCTGAGAGTCCTATTTGTTTTGCAAGGTATGATCTGCACCTCTTGTTCAAAGGCTAAGCTAGCTAAATCCCTTGCTGTCCCCATAGTGTCTTTTTTAGGCAAAGCTCAGCTAATAACATTCCAACATAGAAAGCATATTGTTATAAAAACAGGATCAAATTAAGGTGGCTGTGCTCAATGCAAGAAATCTAAACAAGCTGTCCAACCTTGAGGCACTCCTACATTTGGAAGGCATTCATATATGTATAATCACTGAAACGTGGTTTATATGCCTAGAATACACTCCCTCCATACCTGGGTTTAGCAACTACTGTGCCTTTAAACCCATTCATAACTGTGGTGGCATGTCATGTCCATATTTGTCAAAGACTTTATCACCTCTAGACATATTCCTAGAGACCGAGAAATGGAACTTATAAAATGCCAAATAACACTAAATAAAATCAACTATCACTTTATTAGCTATTACAGGACACCTTCTATGACCCTGGATATTCATGTTAGGTTCTTAAAATTCATGGAAGAACTTTCCATGAATAAGAACTCCATCATTCTGGGAGACTAACTACCTGTCAATTGACTGGAGTGCCTACATCTCCAAAGTAGGATATGCACAGAAGATTTCAGATCTAATTAAAATTCAAGGGACCAGGTTTTTACCAATTCAAGTAAAGGACAAAATACGTTTGACTTGGTACTTAGAAATTTAGCTCCATTGTACACAACTCCACTAGTAACTCCCTCTCCAATTAAGTCAGACCATAAGCTAGTAACCTTTTCCCTCAGACTGTCTAAACTCACTTTGATCAATATCTTGGAATTCAAATACTTCAGGTGCATAAATCTCCCCAGATTTTATGATGAAGTCTCAGAGTTCACATACATCACCCCAGCTGTTGCCTCAACAGATAAGCTCAAGAAAAAGTTGTATACCCAATAAATAAATGTATAGAATTGTCATTCCCATCTAGCTTCAGATAAAATGGGAAATTTAAAATGCAAATCACCCTGGTGGTCCAACAACATAAATAAAATCTAAAATAAAAGGAAAAACTCATTAGAGTATACAGCAGATCTAAAGACCACCCCTAAGTCAAGGAATATTAGGAGTTTTACTAAAAATTTTAAAAAGGCCATTAGGTCTCCTAAGGCAGCTCACAAATTCAGGTTGGCATCTGTAAACAAGGACAATTTCAAATCCTTGTTTAATTATATTGGAAAAATAAGAAACATTACTTAAGAATGTACATATTTTATTCTAAATAGCAAAACTTATTTGAACTTGGTGAATATTGCCAATAGACTAGCAAATAAATATAGTACAAAATTCACTCTTGGGACAGCTATCCAAAGGTCTACAATATCTGTAATTATCAAACGCTTTTATCATCATGAAAGACCATGTACTGAAAGTGCACCCCAAGACAAAGAACACTTCCTCCATGGGACCAGATCACATACTGGGCTGTTAAATAGCACCAAACATGTCCTGCCGAAACCTCTGCATAAGTTATTTAATTTACACCTGGCTGCAGGCTGAGTCCCACAGGTATGATCTACAGCACTGGTGCTGCCAGTCCATAAACACAATAAAATGAGATGAAAAGACAGATTCATAACTTAGCATATCACTCACCTCAGTAACAGGTTCCCCATGGTATAAACTCGACTTGTGGATAAAGCAGTGTCACACACCACTATCTTCCTTCAAACTGACCCGGATTATTGAATAGGTATTTATAAATGTACAGGAAGCTTGACTGACCTAATCTTCCTGTAGAAGGGAAGTATTTTCTATGGCGGGAACTGGCAAGGTGTGATGGTCTCAGGATTCAGTAGCCTTGAACTTGCTGTCATTCTTATTATTCTTAAATAAAGAAAATAAGGAATGCAGAAGTAAAATTAATATATGGAAACTACAAATAGGGGTAGAAGGAATGGAAAGAAAGAAATGCTATAACAAAGGGATGGGAGGGTAGTATTATGTGAAACTATGTGAGAATTTATAAGAAGAAAAATATTGGTTATAAGAGAGAGAAGGTGTGTAGGTTTGGAAGAGAGAGTATTTTTTATATGGAGATAAATCGTATGAAAGCTCCCTATAAACAGACCAGTGTAATATAAACAACAAACTGAAATAATGTATAAAATATGCAATATATTATAGACACTGGAGGATGCTTTAAAAGACTGTGAAAGAAGAAAAAGCATTTTGGACCAAATTTGTGGAGGAGTATGCACTCATAAGCATGTTTTAGATAAATACAAATGGTTATAGAAATGATATTGTATGAGAAATGCAAATGAATGAGAGAGGTAAGAGAAAAAAAAGCAAATGGAATTATGAATGAGACATTATGAAATGTGTGGAATTGTTGGATGAAGTGTCACTGTATAATAAACTGTGCGATTATAACATTGTCTTAGACAGAAAAAGACTGTGGTTATTGAAAAATTAATTATAAAGGTGCTGCTTACTGTGCTGGAACTGAAGTCTTCTTAAGACACTAAGTCTTATTGGCTGGGTTCTGCTGAAATCAAAGTCTAGTTATGGTTGCATTTACAGTCTGTTGCACACAGAAACTTGCAGAATGTACACTGATGAAAGAATATACTTTGCAGCACAACACTCTGTTACTTTAAGAGCAGTAACTAATAAATAACTTATTCTTATAACAAACCACATGGACTACTATTGCAGCTTTAGTTACACTGTAACACATTACTTCTCAATCAGCATAGAAGATAATTCTGGTGTGCATTACTTCAGAACAAGTGTGTTCCTACCAAATACCTCTAACAATTTCATCTGCTACAGTCTTTTTATAGTGTTTTTAGACCCTGTTTTTCTTCTTGGTATTATTCTATTTTGGACTTGGCATTGAAACATCTGTTTGCTGATGTTTGCAGGAAAGCATGTAATAGAATTGTTTTCCATTCTGTAGAGAAACAATGCTGATATTGCCTTTAAGGAAACATCTTGTGGGAAGCACATACAAATGCTGACTTGATAAAAGCATGTCCATTCAAACTTCCTAGCTTGACGGTGTAAGAAAACATGTTTTTAAGGAAACATATGACAAAAACATATACAGATTGTTTTCTAGTTAAAAGCATGCCCATTTTTTAAAGAAGCAGGTCAATTTCCTTGCTGACAGTGTGAAATGCATACAGAATTTTTTTTTTACATTTTTGCTGAGTCAGTAAGAAAACATGTCCATTAAGCAGATTCCTTATTTTTCAAGGCACACTCATTTAGTATGGATGCTAATTATATATCGCTAAACACTATTTCTACATTTAAGCAAGCTTTATTTTATACCTTATTTATTTTGCATATTTGTAGCAGAATTACTTTCAACCTTAATACATTCTAACAGTTATAGAAAATAAGATGGAGAGGAAAAAATACTTGAAGTATATAAAAATGTTATATAAAATACAAAAAAGTTAACGTTCTAAAGTGTATTATGAACAAATGTGAATATGTTTATACATTGAAAATGGTGAGTGAAATAAGTCTCTTCTACTATCTGTGTTAAATGTTGTGGGGTCATTTACATCCACATAAGCTACCACCAACTGAGGCAGATGGGGCTTTGGTTAAAATCTCATCTGAAGGACAGTATACTCAGGAGTGCAACACTCCCTTATGCCCCACTGTATGTTAGCATACATCTCAACTGTACCTCATCATGAAGAACATTCCTCATTCTGAGGCTTACAAATTCCATGTTGTACTGTGTTCTACATTGAAAGGGTCTGTCACACATTCACTGTTGAAACATTTAAAAAAAATCATGGTAAATAACACTGAATCATATTAATTCATCAAAATTCATTAATAGTTGTATTTGAAAAATAAAATACAAATTTTGAGAAAATTCATTAATAGAACTTTTTGTAAGTATGAGTTAACAATTTGTTATCATGCTGTGAGCTTTCTAAAGTTTTAGTAAGTATTCCATATTTTGTCTTTTTGTTCCACATTATGGAAGGAAATGTTCTACATTTTTGAGGTAGAAATGTGACAGTTATGAGTGTTAGCAATAGAAAAAAAAAAAGAATCCAAGAACTTCAGATGGGAATACAAGACACAGCCTTCTGATCTTCCAGCGCCAAATGCAAGTTTGCTACCTGTTGATCCACTGCCACAATATACTGACAATTGTTTTACTTCAGAAGAAACTAGGTACAGAGAAGGGATGGGGAAACAGCTTTGGTCGAATGTAATTTATTATTGGCAAGAGAGACTTTTCTTTATATCAAGAGCTGATACTGATAGATTTGGGGCCCACCATTTTACTATCAGACAGTCAATCAACATTTCTTATCATGTTTAAAGCTAAGCATATCATAGTGAAGTAGAAAACAGATAAAACAATAGCAAGTACTACAAACATAAAAAAATTCTGTTTGCTATAACATTATAACAAATAAACTAAAGACAACTTCTTTAGGCAAAATGGAGTAATTGTAACTTGATGGGCATTTTAAATAAACTAATCATGTCACTTTCTTTAATCTGGTGTGGTAGTAAATTATCTAGGCAAGGTACATGCAATGCAAAAATATATATATGCATAAGTACTCCAGGTAAAACATAACAAATGCCTAACATTCCTTTGCTAAGAGAATCATTAAAGGATGGTAGAATTTTACTCTGTAAAAAATGGAGGACCAGCAGTTATTTTCATAGATACCAGTAGTATCAAAGAATGCTGGTTACTTCAGCTATCAGCTGGTGGCCTTGGGCCTTAGACTAGTGCTTGGCAGAAATGAAATAAGTGAAAAAGTAGAAATAAATTGGCTGCCGTGCATTTCCTTGAGGTCCATTTGATCAGATTTTAACTCTTCAATCACAACTGGTCAAAATACCTGCTTACAAGAGATTGTATCCTTTTTGTAGCTTCTCCCTTCCCCAGTTGGTGCGTATATGTTCAGGTGGTATGGGGGGTGATGCAAGTGGGCTTATTCCCTGCAGTTATAGTATTTTTCACATGTCCACCTAGAATAAATGTAAGTTGTATGTGTTAATCAGTTGTGATTGACAAGTTTATTTTCTAGCAAACATGCTTCAGTCTTACTCTGCTGAACCAAAATGTCAGAAAACTGTGAGTACATTTGTGCTGAATAGTGTCCCTTTTCGGTATTCTGAAAAAGTACATATTTATGTTTGTTGTAAATTTAGTACATAATTAGTTAATGTGTGGAAAATATAACATTTTGTACAGAATCATGTAGCTTGACCTTTATCATATTTGTAGATTACCTTTATTATTACAAGTGATTTCCTTTCAAGCATGCTCACATATTACTGAAACTAATGTGTTGTGATCTGGTATTAGCAGTAATTTTTTCTTAACCATAATATTTTTGTGTAAAAGTGAGACATTTCTACAACCCTGAACAACTATCTTATGGAAACTGACCACAAGACTCTTTCACATCAGTAAATGAGAAATGTTTATGTGTGAGTTTCCCTTTTGTGCTTCACATAAATATAATCACAGCTACTGTTTCTTCAGTTCACTACATGGCACAGATTTATTAGACTTGATTGTGTTTTTAAAACTGGAATACAAACTAGTCAGTGTTAATAGCTAAGCTCACTGAGCAAACACTAAAAAGGAAAGTGCCAGTCCTAACATTTTCCTTGACCCAAGGGGAAGAATTAACAGTATTGATTAGCCTCAATAACCTTTGGTAATGAGCTGTTCCTGATCTTCAGTCACCTCAGCTCTAGGAAATTGCAGGTAGAGATAACTCTTTAAAACAGATTTTCAGGATCTAAATAACAAACAGCAATAGTATTACTTTTATTATAGTAACACTAATAACAGTAAGAATAGTAGCAGTAGGAGCAACAGTAATAATAGTTGTTAAAGTGACAGTCATAGCATCAGTGGTAATACTAGAAGTACCAATAGTACTAGCAGCAGCAGAAGTAATAGTAGTTATAACAGTAGAAGAACAGAATCTAGAGAAATACTTGTAGTAGCAGTAGTACTAGTAGCAACAGCAGTAGGGTTCCTATCAGTTCGTCGAAACTTCAGCAGTTCAAACACCATATGTTCGAATTGGACGCTCGAAAACTGATTATTGCAAAGTCATTGAACAGAGAATTCTTTCCCAAGGAAAGAATTCGTGGGCCATTTCTGTGGCTTCGCTTATTTTCAGCACTGTGTTGATAAATTACAGGTCGGGTTCAGGTAAGTGTGCGATTGTGCGGCTGTTAGGGTTAGGGCACAGGTTAGGTGAGTTAGGGTTAGGGCGCGGGTGAGGTGGGTGTGCGATAGTGACAGGCTTTAGGGTTAGGGCGGGATAGGTGAGTTAGGGTTAGGCATGGGTCAAGTGAGTGGGCGATAGTGACGGACCTTAGGGTTATGGTTTGGGTTAAGGTAAGTGGATAGATAGTAGTGTATGTACAGTTTAGTGTAGGGTTACATGTAGATTTTTAAGTGTGTGTGTGTGGATTGCTGTTTTTTTTGTGTGCTTGTGTTGTGTGTGTGTTTCTTGGAACAGAGATTTTTTTTTCCCTGGGAAAAAAATCGCTGTTCTAAGCATTCGAAGGTTTTGCACTTCAAGGTTAGAGGTTCAAACATATGGTGTTTGAACTTCTGCCATTTCGTTGAAGTGATATAGACCCACAGCAGTAGTAGTAGTAGTAATGCTAGTAACAGTGGTAGTACTAGTAGTAGTAGTAGTAATAATGCTAGGAACAGCAGTAGTACTAGTAGCAGCAGTAGCAGTAGTAATGCTAGTAACAACAGTAATAATAGAAACTGAAGAAGCAGTAGAAGTATTATTAGCAGTAGCCTTAATTGTAAGCAGTAGGATTACATTCACATATTTAAGCAATAATTCATGACTGGTGTGGCATCACAGGATTTAGCCATGGTTGGTGTGGTTTGCTCATGAGGGCAAAGCCCTAGTGATTAAACAAAGCCAACTGTAGCTAAATGCTGTGATACCCCACATCCAGGACTAGATTACTGCTATTATACAATGACATTATTTAAGAAACAAATTGATTGTATATTGGTACCTTAGTGCTCTTCTACATCCAGGCTTGTATACTGATGTACTGTGCAGGTATACCTTCATTAATACATTTACTCAACAAATCAGTGCAGTAGAAGAGAAAAGCGGGAGAGAAAGGAGCAGGATAAATTTGTGGTTTTCCCTCCATTTTTTTTTCTAAATTAGATTTGAGGATAGTGAGGGAAGTGCTTTGCTTTACAAAACAGTGGTAGTTTGTTTCTTAGGTGAGGCTTCTTTGAGAGAGAGAGATAGAGAGAGAGAGAGAGAGAGAGAGAGAGAGAGCTTTCATACCAAGAAGTCTTATTTATGTTGTCATCAAGATTTATCAAAGAATTGCATTTACCATGAAAGCATTAAAATGATGGTTGACATAGCTTGCTTTGCTTCTGCACATGTCTGTGAAATGTAACTTGACAAACATCAACTTGTAACTCAACAATTTTATCATTCCCTAACAGTGTTTCCCGGTGTTTTAATGGGACTACATGAGAGCTATTGTTTCTATAAGATCTCTCACCCATTGTGGGTGTTTATGTTTTCTCAGAGGGATCAACCATGGAGTTAGTACATATAAGCAAGGGGGTTTGGAGTTCAGAGACATGTGGGATGCAGGAGTCCTGCAAAAAATTGAGTTTTTGTAGTACATTGACTAGCTAATTAGACAGTATGGCAGGTCTTTGTAAGGAACCCGTGTGTGTGTGTGTGTGTGTGTGTGTGTGTGTGTGTGTGTGTGTGTGTGTGTGTGTGTGTGTGTGTGTGTGTGTGTGTGTATGTGTCTTATGTAGTGTTACTGTGTGAAGGGCTGAGGTTGGGGCAGCAGCATGGTTACAGAGTTAAAGTTATCACACATAAGTAAAGTGGGACAGGTGTGTGTGTGTGTGTGTGTGTGTGTGTGTGTGTGTTTGCATGCGTGTGTGTGCTTGCGTGCGTGTGTGTGTATACAACTCTAATACTGTTATAGCCTTAGAGACAATGGAATTCTGGTAAAATCAGGAAATCCAGTAATGAGTAATACCAAGTAAAATCTGTGCAGAAAAAAATGGGCATATTACACCAATGAGTGATAAACAAGATAAATGAAAGGAAACACTCCATTAAACTTTAATACGGCACATTGAAAGCATCTATAAGAACATCTGTTATTAAATGTGCAGAAAAACATGAAACACTTTATACTGGAGATGGCTGGACTGTTCTGCAGATTGATATAATTTTAAACAGTACTTTAGTACAAAAGTGACAACAACAGAGATTGGAAAACAAGTTGATACACATTCCTGTTCTAAAACCAGTTTCAGTGTAATCTTTCATAGTAACAACCAAAACTGAGAAAAACACACTTTATAATAGCAAAGCTTTCAGATAAAATCCTTCCTCAATACTAATACAAACAAATCCAAAACCAAATGGTTTAAATACAGGTCAATGAAGTCACATGACCAGCAGTCCAAAAATCATGTGACCACAAGTATATAAAACAAAATCATTAAAATTAGAAAAATTAGAAAAAACATTAGATAAAAAATATAACATTATCGCAACCTAGTATGTTGCAATTTAACAAGAACAGGTTTCAGGGTAATCATATTATTTAAAACCTGGAAAATGGTCAGAATTCAACCTAAGAATACATTCATACTCTTTTAATTCAAGTAAATTACCACTATCACCACCTCTGGCAGAAGGCCGTATTACATCAATAACTCTAAAAAGAGAATCTATGCTCAATACCTGAATCAACTATGTGCTTATACAAGGCATTACTGTCAATGGCCCTTCTAATCTCCAATTTGTGTTCAATGATGCGTTCTTTAGCTTTCTAGTGGTCTTACCCACATAGAATGCAGTACATTTCACACAATTAGCTAAGTATACCACATTAGATGTAACACAAGTGGTAGAAAAATTAAACTGATAAACTTTACCACTAATAGGATGTTTGAACTTATCACTGCAACCAACCACAATATCAGAACAGCAGGAACAATTCAAACAACCATACGTGCCGGGCTTAGTGGTAGGAGTCCTCTCTACAGGTCTAAAAAAATCTTTGTAACATAACATACTCTTCAAGGACTTCATATTTCTATATGAGAAAAAGGGCCTGTCACCAAGAATGTCTTTAATCTCAATAGAGGCCATTAGTACAACCCAATTCCTCTGGATTATTTGTTTTACAAAGCAAGTCAAGGTATTATAACTAGTAAGATACCTAGTACATACTTTTGAACATTCTAGGTTAACAGAACCAACATCATCCCCAAGAAAAATCAGCTTCAATATTGTCTTCCTATTAGCTAAGACTTTATTTTTTGAATCTAAGACTAGTTTAGAATCATAACCACTATCCAGAAACTCTTGACATCTCATCCAACTGTAAATTAAATGTAGCATCATCAGTATTTAATCTACTAACTCTATTAAACTGTGAAGTCACAATCCCCTTAAAGACATGTGGGCATGCATGCTGGAATAATTAATGTATCTATCAGAGTTTACCTCCTTTTGTGAATACTAGTATGGGTAGAACCCTCACGTAGTTGTATCTTAACATCCAAGAAATTAATCTCACTATCAGAGGCATCCATCTTAAATTTCAAGAAACTGGTGGTTGCATTTAAATAATGAACAAATTATTCAACTGTGAAAGGGAACCTTCCAAACCATAAAACAATCATCAACGAAACATTGATAAAAACATATATTACTTACAAAAGGATTATCCAAATTATAAATATGAGCTTTCTCCTATTGGTATAACACCAAGTTGGCATAAGTGTTAGCCACAGAAGTACCCATGGCTACACCAGTGAGTTGCAAGTATAAGCATTCATCAAACAGAAAAATATTGTTCCTCAAAACTACATCTAGAAGAGAACAAATATTCTCAACAGATCTATTCACAAGAGAAGATTGGGAGATCAAAAATTGTCTGATGGACTCAATACCAAAATCATGCGGTATTACAGTAAAAAGGGATGCTATATCAAGCGTTACAAATAAATACTCACTTTGTCGACAGGAACCACCAATACTATTAAACCAAACACGCAATTTACAAAGGAAATCAGATGTATCTCTTAGCACAGAAGTGCATTTAGGAAAATATAGTTGCAATTGTGTTTGCAAATATATAGAAATAGGTTTGGTGATCCACCCCCCTCCCGATACAATTGGTCTCATGGGGGGGGGGGAGGTTGGTCACCGACTTGTGTATCTTAGGCAGCCCATAGAGACAAGGGATAATTGGACAAGAAACAGTAAAAAAATGAAATAAATCCAGATTAATATCACCACTAATTTGCAAATCATAGATCACCATATTGACATAACTAATACATCTTTTAACATCCATTGATGTAATTCATTTAAAAGCCTCAACATCATTCAGTAGAACGGAAACTAAAGATATATACTTAGGCCGATCCATAAGGACTACAGCCCCACCTTTATCGGCTTGTTTAATCACTAAATCTTTGCTCGCCTGTAGACTTTTGAGCGCTTTGATACTCATCAAATGTTAATTTAAAGCAAGAAAATCTCAAAGTATTGCAGTCAGAATACAACATTCTTAATTCCCTCTCACACAAATCAAGAAATGCTGTAACCACAGGCATACTAGAAGGTATAAAGGTACTACGCCGCTTACATGAAACTTCATTAACGACAGAGTTACCAACCAAAAGTTTTCAATTTACATTGCTAATGAAAATCTTAAGGTCTGTGACTGCAGTGACTAGATCACCCTTCGCTGTAGGAATCAAATTAAGCCCTTTTATGTAGTACTGAACAATGAGCAGAGTTCAAGTTAAAGGTTGACAGGTTGAGAATGCCTTTAGTCATTTGCGACTTACTTTGCCCTGCCCTAAAGGGCTCTCATTCTTACATTTGCCTGGGATAACTGTTTGTCCCATAAACGGTTTCCTTCTTGGAGAGGAACGCCAGTTACAGTCTCCGCTGTTCTAGATGAAAGTGTTTGCCAGAGAAATTAAATGTAAGTTGCTGTGCCTTCTTAACCGCAGTGGAACGCGAATTAGCCTCTCCATCTTGCTTGTCACTAAGTTCAGACTGAGAGCAAACATTCGTGGAGGCTAGCGTTGACGCCACCAAATAGGCATGTTCACTTGCAAGTGATTCACTTTAAACTGCCAAAGCCGGTTCCTGCTGTTGTGCAGTATCAACTGTAGTTTCAGAAAAGCCATCAAGAACATCTAAACTTCTCTTATTACTACGTACTGCAGCATTAATTTTAAAAGTTTGATCATTTTTCGGCCATGAGAAAATATGACCCCTTTGGAAGTCGTTGATATCACGCTGCGGAGCTTACGCTTCTTCGCTACTTCCAAACGGTCATCCAATGCTTGTGTTCTGTCAAGTAGCTGTTGATATAACTCACCCATAGACGCAAAACACAGGCATATCCATTAATTCATTTTCCATATTTAGTATCTCATCTTTAAGTTCCTTCTCGAGAGTTGAAAAGAATTCATTCATTAAACTCATGTAATCCAAACTTAACTTGATGTTGTTGCTGCCACCGCTTCAGGAGCTCAGGATAAGCGTTCTCATATGAAGGCATCTTGAGAACTCTCGGCCACGTGGGACAATGCCTTTATCTAGATATGCAGAGAAGCCAAAACGCTGCCATTGCAAGCCGCTTAAGTACCCACTTTTCTTCAAAAGATTCAGCTTTTTATGAAAATCTGAAACATTCTCAGATTTCCAATGTTCATCACTTTCAATGTAGAACAAACCGAAGAGGCAAACTGTAGTAAAGGATTAGTCTCATTCATAAACAGTGACTTGACAGAGTTAACAGTCTTCACCACTTCCATGTTAAATAAATGGATAAAGGACTGCAACACGACCCTTTAACTTGTTCTCAGAAAATGCAGCAAAAGATTAACAAAAGAACAAGCTGCATAGGAAATATGAATAACAACCAAAAACTGAGAAAACACACCTTATCATAGAAAGCTTTTGATAAACCTTCTCAATACTAATACAAACAAACCTAAAACCAAAATGGTTTAAATACAGGTCAATGAAGTCACATGACCAGCAGTCCAAAAATCATGTGACCACAAGTATATAAAACAAAATCATTAAAATTAGAACTTAGCTAATTGTGTGAAATGTACTGCATTCTATGTGGGTAAGACCACTAGAAAAGCTAAAAAAGAACGATCATTGAACACAAATTGAGATTAGAAGGGCCATTGACAGTAATGCCTTGTATAAGCACATAGTTGATTCCAGGGTATTGAGCATAGATTCTCTTTAGAGTTATTGATGTAATACGCCTTCTGCCAGAGGTGGTGATAGTGGTAATTTACATTTGAATTAAAAAGAGTATGAATGGATTCTTAGGGCTGAATTCTGACAATTTCCAGGTTTAAATAATAGTGATTACCCTGAAACCTGTTCTTGTTTTAAATTCTGGTAAAATATACTAGGTTGCGTATAATGTTATGTTTTTATTTAATGTTTTTTCTAATTTTTCTAATTTTAATGATTTTGTTTTATATACTTGGGGTCACATGATTTTTGGACTGCTGGTCATGTAATTCCAACATATATAACTAAAATTAAAGAGTTCAAACCCTGGTTATTATCTGAATTACAGTTCTTCTTAGATATTAATTACACCACAGAGATAAATAAAATAATGATATGGTACTCATTAAAAGCTTACATATATGGTAAAACCCTAACTTGGTATAAAAAAAAATCAGAGAATGGGATTCTGAATTATTAGATCTACAATCCAAACTTTTGTCAGTAAAAACTGAAAACAATCTAAATCATTTGGAAATGAAAAGAAAGCAGAAGTATTAAACAATAAATACAACAAAATTCTAACACATAAAACTAGTTTAGCTTTAGAAAAACTAAAAATGAAAACCTTAGCCACTACACCCAAATATTTACATAATTTATCCACAAGAATCAAAATACAATCAAAAGCTAATAACATTAAAAGTATCTTCCATGAAAAGAAAGGGAGAAATGTCTCGGATATAGGTGACATTCTTGATGCCTATAGAAATCACTATATGGAACATTTCCAAAAAGAAACTATACATATTGATCAATTACATCTAGATGAAAAATGTTCTAATATAAAAAAATACCAGAAAAATTAAAACTAGATCTTCAAGCACCCATATCCTTCAAAGAAATTACAGATACAATAAAAGAGGGTAAAAATAATAAAGCTTCAGGTATAGATGGCATAACTATGGAAATATATAAACGTTTTCCTTCAAATATACTATCCCTCTTCCATAAAACTCTATTAGAAATTCAGCCACAAGCTTTAATACCATCCTCTTGGAGATATTCCTTAATCACACCAATCCTAAAGGAAAACAAATCCCCAAACGTCTGTACTTCATATAGACCTGTATCATTATTAAATAATGACTATAAGATATTTATGACAATATTAACTAACAGAATGAAAATGCCACTATCCAAAATAATATATAATGATCAAATTGGATTTATATATCATAGACACACACGTTTCAATATTAAAAGGATAATTTCTTTTATAGATTATGTCAATAAAGAAAATAAAGAAACACTCATAATTGGCTTAGATATAGAGAAAGCCTTTGATTCCATAAATTGGGACTATTTATTCAAAATTATGGTGTTATTTGAATTTCCTCCTTCCTTTGTTCATCTACTAAAGAATATATATACAAATAATTTAGCATATGTTAAGCTAGGTCCTTTCACCTCTGAATCAATACATATAACAAAGGGTACTAAACAAGGATGTCCCATGTCACCAATTCTATTTGCTTTGGCTATTGAAATATTGGCAGATTCAATACATAACAATACAAAAATCAAGGAGTAGATGTTTATGAACAATACAATTCTAAAGTAATCCTCCTTGCTGATGACATATTATTAACATTATCCAATACAAAAGAGATATTAGAAGAATTAGATATTTTAATTGACGCATTTTACAGGACTACAGGACTCCATTTCAATAAATCAAAATCAAAATTTTTAATTTTAAATAAAAAAAAGAATTGCAGATGAAGGGGAATCACATTATAGGGAAACAAGCATCTACCTTAAAATATCTAGGAATTGAGTTATGCAAGGATAATAATGAATTAGTCTCAAAAAGTACAATAATATCATCAATACAATTAAAATATCTGTAGAAAAGTGGAACAAAATAATATTAACATTTGAAGATAGGCTACAGTTAATAAAATGGTTTTACTACCCAAGATTCTATATATAGCTTTGGCAATACAACTGTTACCAGAAAAGAATATACTCAAAGAAATAAACTCATGCCTAATAAAATTTTTATGGTTTCCCAAAAGAAACAAAATAGCTTTAATACATCATATCAGACCATTAAACATGGAGGATTAAACTTTCCTGATATAGAAGCATATATAAAAGCATCAATATCTAAAACAATCTTAGATTGCATAAGTCCAAATTATTCTGCAAATTGGAAAGAATTACTAACTGTAATATCAATAAATTAATTTTTGATTTACAAAAAAATTCAAATAACAGATAAAAACAATTTGCCATGGCACATATGTATTAGTATGCAATATAACATAGCTAAGCCCACTAAAACGTGTATGATTAATTATTACTTTGACTCATTTAGGAAAATTATTAATGCAAATATAGATTTAAAGATCTGGTTTGATCTTTTAACACCATTCATAGTTACAAAGAGCTATCCTCATAAAATATACAGAGAAATACTTAATTCCTGGGAACAGAAAGGATTTGTTTGTTAGTTTCAATGTGTCAAAGAACTAAAAGTTCTGGATATGCAAACAATAGAAACAGCATACAAAATTCCACAACAGATTGGCTAACTATGCAAAGCATTCTGATGTATTCACAAGATTTATGCAGAATAATTAGTAATTCTTCATTTAAATAAATACCTAAACTTACGAAATACCTATATCAAACCATATATAATGATTATAACATGGGAAATAGTATTTCAAAATTTTACGAGAAATTGATAGATTATAAAACAACACCCAAATCCTCATTTTGAATTATATAACAAAAGGACACTCATTACAGCTAACTGAAGAAATTAAATCAATATTTTATTATCAATAAAACATACATCCTTTACACAATACTGGAAAGTTTTTAATTGGAAATGCTTGCACAGAGCATTCTTAACTCCAGATAGAATTACCAAAATTAATTCTTCCACAAAGAGAATATGTTGGAGGTGTGAGCAAATACACAATGTAGACTGAAATCACATTTTTTTCGACTGTGTTAAACTTAAACCATTTTGGAATGGTATTAAAAACTTTTTACAAGTTTTATTTAATGAATCATTTAACTTATCTAAAGCTCTATTATTATTAAATGTGTATGAAGGTCCTCATTTGAAGGAAGTGTATAACAAGAAGATGGAATACAAACAGAATACCAACTTTGGAAGACTTCTACAGCCTACTGAAGACCACAGCATTGTTGGGAATTAAAATTATCGAATTAAGGATTCATTCTAAGCCATTTATTAACAATCCATGGAAAAAAGTCTTATCATTGATTGACACTTTACAATAACTGAACAGATACACTCTGATAACTGGATTGTTATACTTATAAAGTAATTGTATATATTGAGCTCTGTTATAGTGTCAAGCTGATGTAAATAGTGTACATAATTATTAAGATGTTATATATAAATACTATGGAATTTATTCAACTGTATTTAAAAATAAAAATTATTATGGAAAAAATAAATTGTGCTTCAGGACCTTCATAGCAACATCCCCCCATACTTTATTCCTAACTATTAATACTACATCACTGCATAATTTAAAAACTACATCACTACATAATTTAAAAACACAGGTAAAATAACTCATTTGTTTTATAGTATACTTGGATCTCTTAATTTTTATTCCATTAAATTCTTTACTGCATTCAAAGTAAAACTAAATAATATGGAACATATAGATCTTCCTTATTTGACTGTCTTCCCTATTTTAATTTTCTGTCTAATTCATCCACTAACTAGAGGTCTTATCCATGAATGTCCATATACAGATTTCATAAATTTCACTATACCACCTGGAATTCCAAATACGTCTAAGATTGTTCACAACTGACCACAATTATCATTATCTTAGTATCACATAGTATCATTCATCCTTATATTTCATTTCTTTTAATCACATACACTCCCTCATTTTCTATAAATAGCATCTATTTTCCCTTAATACACCATTAAATGTTTAACAACTTTATTAAACCTTTCCTGCATAACAGAAATAACAATTGTATAATCAAAGTTATGCAGCATGATTGGTTTCCAGCACTTTAATAACTTATTGTCATCATTTCCCATATTATTTTTATCACACCTACACTTACCTCATCTTTATTATACCCTTTCAGCCATTCATTTGTTTCACAATGGAAATCTCTTTTTCCTTTTTGCATACTTTTACAAAATTTGCAAACTAAACCAACTTCTACTACAAAGTAATTTCTCCCTTTTTGTATAACCTTTGTTTTTCTGAACTTATTTCTGCTTTTAAAAGCCTTTTGATGCAACTGCTTATTTTAAATGTTCCCCCTACACTATTCTCTTTCACATCTTCTTTATACATCTTACTTAAATGACATTGTCCATAATCATCCATCATTTCTTTCTCTTTCTCTCTCTCTTTTCTCACCCATTTCTTCTTGCATTTCTGTTCATTTTTACTCATTTCCACTTACCTGGTAAGCTAAGAATGGATTAACTTTTTTTTTATCCTTACAATACAGTATTATTGCCTTTTTAACATATCCTTCATTTTACTTCTTCAATTCAGATATGTTTCTCCCTAGTAACTGCACTTATCATAAAGTGCTTATTCTAACTGCTTGAATTTTCTGCATACATTTCATTCAATGCATATCACTAGACTGAACACACATTCACTGAAAGTTGTTCATCTAACAATAAACCAACAAAAAACACTTTTTTGTAGTTTTTTTAAAACATTTGTTTTGCAGGGGCAAGGTTCCTTGTATCTCCCATGTGAGGGAGACCCCCACCCCTCAACTTATATCTATATCTATCTATCTATATATATATATATATATATATATATATATATATATATATATATATATAAACTCTGGGATTGCACAACAATGGGGAAAGTGCAGCTTTAATGATTGCCAAATGTACTTTCAGCAATTTACATTCAAACTAATTACATTTGATGAATGTGCATTTGATAGCATGTCAGCATCCAATTTCTTTATGAGAAATCCTACCTTTGGCATGAATGATACTGAGTTGCTAGGAAAAGATTATTGATTTCAACAATTGGCTGAGTAACTGGTGGCATTCATGAGGGGCCCAGTATGTGTCAGCATGGGATGAACAGTTGTGCAGCACTACTTGCTTAAAAGAGGGTTGAGACAAACCCAAAAAACGAGATATTTTGTACTGTAAAAAAAAAAAGAATGGGGTTAGGGTTAATTAACCCAGTAGTTTATTTAGCATCGTTATACTTATATTGGATACTAATGAAAGTGAAATAGAAAGAAAAAGATGCACTCAGGAAAATATTGTTGGAAATAATTCGAAGAAGAAAAGGCAATGAAATCACAGAAAAATAAAAAGAGTTATATACATGTAATCGATGTACTTAAAGTCACCTAACTATTTAAATCAGATTTGAATGGCTTCTATCATCCTTTCCACATTTTACTATGTTTTCTCTGAATTTGCAGTTACAGCTATTAAATGAAGTAGCTTACAATTTGCATTGTGTTTCAACTGGTTTCTGTCTTGTGCCTAGCTATTTAAGTCAGTTTTGAGTGTTTCTGTCACTTTTCTGAATTTCTAGTGTGGGAAGTTACAGCTATCATGTACTGTGTCTAGCTATTCGAAGTCAGTTTTGAGTACATTTCAATCAGTTTATGTGATTTTAAGTGAATTAATTAGTGTTTCTGCATTTATTTGACATGTTTTTAGCCACTTTCAAAGTTATAGCAAAGAGACAGTTTTGACCAGGTGTATGAGCTATTTAGAGCTTGTAGTTGTTATCCTAGTGGGAAGAGGGTACTTATTGCAGTTATGGGGAAGAGGAATACTTCTGGTTATGGCTTTAGCTGTTTTTCATTGGTTCTTTCATCTTCCCAGTTTATTTTATATTGAGAAGAGCTGTGCTTAGCACTGTGGGGTTTACATATGGTCTCCACAGTCGCAGGCTGTTTCAGCTGTAACTTTTCCTAATAAAACCATCTCACCAAAATCCTATTAGTAAATAGGCTTCTGCTATGTACAGGTGAAGCAAACTGCACATATTTGCATTACATACAGAGCTGAGCACCTAGTACCCTAGAGTAACTTGCAAAAGCCATAGTAGCACTACATTGCACAACTTAGCCCACAACTGCTACAAATTATGAACACTATTGTTTACAGAAGGATCCTGAGTTGTGCTTATCTTAGTAGCACATAAACCCAAGTTACTTATTTATTTAAATAGAGATTCATATGTAAGTACACTACTGATAACTTTCCCAATAAACCACAGAGCTATATTTCATTTAAGGTTTGCAACTCTGTAAATTAAATAAAGTTTTACTTTGCACTGGAAAAAACTGCAAGATCAGACTACTTGTCTGCCCTCTGTTGCCAAACTCATACCATTAGATTTTCTAAAGCAGTGAAGCACTGCATTTTGCTCACAGATAATGAACTCTAGCTAAATACAAATAAGTTTTTTGTGAGAGTTGCACATATTTAAGAGATATAGAGGACTCATTCTTACAAAACACACAGACTGTGAGCATTGTACTAACACACCACATGCTGCTAATTCAACATTGGCACATAATATATCATATGCTGATGTTATAAAGAAATCATTACTAAGTCTTCTAAACTCATAAAGATTGTCAGCAAAAATCAAAGCTAACCTTCACATAATGCCTAAATTTTAATAGAGAGCCACCATGAGGCAAAGGGCCTCAATTCTGTTACACCTGACCACTCCACAAACAAAAATGTTTTGGTGATTGGTGACTCCATAGTGATGCATCCAAAGAACAAAAGACATGCTGTCCCCACCAGAGAGTTCATTTTATTGGAGCTTTGTTTGAACATTTTTATCTTTAAACTCATCACAATTACTGTATATTTAAAATGGTGTGTCTCTTAGAGCTTTGTTATTTCTGAAGATGTCTTGTTTTTTTAAGATGAAAATGCTCAAACAAAGCTCCAATAAAGTTAGTTCTCTTGTAAGGACACAGCATGTTTTTTGTTCTTTGGAATTCCTTGTTCTTTCTGTTACTCACTGGAGATACTTTTTGTTTTTCTTGGTTCCAAATGAGACACACATATTTCCACTCAATAAGCTGAACAAAGGCAGGGTAACCGTAAATCATTTTTCAGGTGCCAGGATCTCAGATAACTCAGGGGCCTTTAGGACCTAAGCAACAGACAAATATAACTATGACATGGTAACAGTGAATGTTGGCATGAATCACTTGGGATGCAAAAGCCTGAGAGGAGATGCAGAGAGACATATCAGAGCTCTCTATGCATGCAACAAATGCTGGCAAGACCCTGGTATTGAACATAATCATCCCATCTCATGAATGATGCCTCAGCACAAAGAAAAGATGATTCACTTCAACAGTTGCCCAAGTAATTAGTGTCATTCTAGGGGAGATCCTGTATGTGTCAACATGGAATGAGATGCCTGAGAGTCCTATTTGTTTTGCAAGGTATGATCTGCACCTCTTGTTCAAAGGCTAAGCTAGCTAAATCCCTTGCTGTCCCCATAGTGTCTTTTTTAGGCAAAGCTCAGCTAATAACATTCCAACATAGAAAGCATATTGTTATAAAAACAGGATCAAATTAAGGTGGCTGTGCTCAATGCAAGAAATCTAAACAAGCTGTCCAACCTTGAGGCACTCCTACATTTGGAAGGCATTCATATATGTATAATCACTGAAACGTGGTTTATATGCCTAGAATACACTCCCTCCATACCTGGGTTTAGCAACTACTGTGCCTTTAAACCCATTCATAACTGTGGTGGCATGTCATGTCCATATTTGTCAAAGACTTTATCACCTCTAGACATATTCCTAGAGACCGAGAAATGGAACTTATAAAATGCCAAATAACACTAAATAAAATCAACTATCACTTTATTAGCTATTACAGGACACCTTCTATGACCCTGGATATTCATGTTAGGTTCTTAAAATTCATGGAAGAACTTTCCATGAATAAGAACTCCATCATTCTGGGAGACTAACTACCTGTCAATTGACTGGAGTGCCTACATCTCCAAAGTAGGATATGCACAGAAGATTTCAGATCTAATTAAAATTCAAGGGACCAGGTTTTTACCAATTCAAGTAAAGGACAAAATACGTTTGACCTGGTACTTAGAAATTTAGCTCCATTGTACACAACTCCACTAATAACTCCCTCTCCAATTAAGTCAGACCATAAGCTAGTAACCTTTTCCCTCAGACTGTCTAAACTCACTTTGATCAATATCTTGGAATTCAAATACTTCAGGTGCATAAATCTCCCCAGATTTTATGATGAAGTCTCAGAGTTCACATACATCACCCCAGCTGTTGCCTCAACAGATAAGCTCAAGAAAAAGTTGTATACCCAATAAATAAATGTATAGAATTGTCATTCCCATCTAGCTTCAGATAAAATGGGAAATTTAAAATGCAAATCACCCTGGTGGTCCAACAACATAAATAAAATCTAAAATAAAAGGAAAAACTCATTAGAGTATACAGCAGATCTAAAGACCACCCCTAAGTCAAGGAATATTAGGAGTTTTACTAAACATTTTAAAAAGGCCATTAGGTCTCCTAAGGCAGCTCACAAATTCAGGTTGGCATCTGTAAACAAGGACTATTTCAAATCCTTGTTTAATTATATTGGAAAAATAAGAAACAATACTTAAGAATGTACATATTTTATTCTAAATAGCAAAACTTATTTGAACTTGGTGAATATTGCCAATAGACTAGCAAATAAATATAGTACAAATTTCACTCTTGGGACAGCTATCCAAAGGTCTACAATACCTGTAATTATCAAACCCTTTTATCATCATGAAAGACCATGTACTGAAAGTGCACCCCAAGACAAAGAACACTTCCTCCATGGTACCAGATCACATACTGGGCTGTTAAATAGCACCAAACATGTCCTGCCGAAACCTCTGCATAAGTTATTTAATTTACACCTGACTACAGGCTGAGTCCCACAAGTATGATCTACAGCACTGGTGCTGCCAGTCCATAAACACAATAAAATGAGATGAAAAGACAGATTCATAACTTAGCATATCACTCACCTCAGGAACAGGTCCCCCATGGCATAGACTCGACTTGTGGATAAAGCAGTGTCACACACCACTATCTTCCTTCAAACTGACCCAGATTATTGAATAGGTATTTATAAATGTACACGAAGCTTGACTGACCTAATCTTCCTGTAGAAGGGAAGTATTTTCTATGGCGGGAACTGGCAAGGTGTGATGGTGTCAAGATTCAGTAGCCTTGAACTTGCTGTCATTCTTATTATTCTTAAATAAAGAAAATAAGGAATGCAGAAGTAAAATTAATATATGGAAACTACAAATAGGGGTAGAAGGAATGGAAAGAAAGAAATGCTATAACAAAGGGATGGGAGGGTAGTATTATGTGAAACTATGTGAGAATTTATAAGAAGAAAAATATTGGTTATAAGAGAGAGAAGGTGTGTAGGTTTGGAAGAGAGAGTATTTTTTATATGGAGATAAATCGTATGAAAGCTCCCTATAAACAGACCAGTGTAATATAAACAACAAACTGAAATAATGTATAAAATATGCAATATATTATAGACACTGGAGGATGCTTTAAAAGACTGTGAAAGAAGAAAAAGCATTTTGGACCAAATTTGTGGAGGAGTATGCACTCATAAGCATGTTTTAGATAAATACAAATGGTTATAGAAATGATATTGTATGAGGAATGCAAATGAATGAGAGAGGTAAGAGAAAAAAAAGCAAATGGAATTATGAATGAGACATTATGAAATGTGTGGAATTGTTGGATGAAGTGTCACTGTATAATAAACTGTGCGATTATAACATTGTCTTAGAGAGAAAAAGACTGTGGTCATTGAAAAATTAATTATAAAGGTGCTGCTTACTGTGCTGGAACTGAAGTCTTCTTAAGACACTAAGTCTTATTGGCTGGGTTCTGCTGAAATCAAAGTCTAGTTATGGTTGCATTTACAGTCTGTTGCACACAGAAACTTGCAGAATGTACACTGATGAAAGAATATACTTTGCAGCACAACACTCTGTTACTTTAAGAGCAGTAACTAATAAATAACTTATTCTTATAACAAACCACATGGACTACTATTGCAGCTTTAGTTACACTGTAAGACATTACTTCTCAATCAGCATAGAAGATAATTCTCCTGTGCATTACTTCAGAACAAGTGTGTTTCTACCAAATACCTCTAACAATTACATCTGCTACAGTCTTTTTGTAGTGTTTTTAGACCCTGTTTTTCTTCTTGGTATTATTCTATTTTGGACTTTGCATTGAAACATCTGTTTGCTGATGTTTGCAGGAAAGCATGTAATAGAATTGTTTTCCATTCTGTAGAGAAACAATGCTGATATTGTCTTTAAGGAAACATCTTGTGGGAAGCACATACAAATGCTGACTTGATAAAAGCATGTCCATTCAAACTTCCTAGCTTGACGGTGTAAGAAAACATGTTTTTAAGGAAACAGATGACAAAAACATATACAGATTGTTTTCTTGTTAAAAGCATGCCCATTCTTTAAAGAAGCAGGTCAATTTCCTTGCTGACAGTGTGAAATGCATACAGAATTTTTTTTTACATTTTTGCTGAGTCAGTAAGGAAACATGTCCATTAAGCAGATTCCTTATTTTTCAAGGCACACTCATTTAGTATGGATGCTAATTATATATCGCTAAACTCTATTTCTACATTTAAGCAAGCTTTATTTTATACCTTATTTATTTTGCATATTTGTAGCAGAATTACTTTCAACCTTAATACATTCTAACAGTTATAGAAAATAAGGTGGAGAGGAAAAAATACTTGAAGTATATAAAAATGTTATATAAAATACAAAAAAGTTAACATTCTAAAGTGTATTATGAACAAATGTGAATGCGTTTATACATTGAAAATGGTGAGTGAAATAAGTCTCTTCTACTATCTGTGTTAAATGTTGTGGGGTCATTTACATCCACATAAGCTACCACCAACTGAGGCAGATGGGGCTTTGGTTAAAATCTCATCTGAAGGACAGTATACTCAGGAGTGCAACACTCCCTTATGCCCCACTGTATGTTAGCATACATCTCAACTGTACCTCATCATGAAGAACATTCCTCATTCTGAGGCTTACAAATTCCATGTTGTACTGTGTTCTACATTGAAAGGGTCTGTCACACATTCACTGTTGAAACATTTAAAAAAAATCATGGTAAATAACACTGAATCATATTAATTCATCAAAATTCATTAATAGTTGTATTTGAAAAATAAAATACAAATTTTGAGAAAATTCATTAATAGAACTTTTTGTAAGTATGAGTTAACAATTTGTTATCATGCTGTGAGCTTTCTAAAGTTTTAGTAAGTATTCCATATTTTGTCTTTTTGTTCCACATTATGGAAGGAAATGTTCTACATTTTTGAGGTAGAAATGTGACAGTTATGAGTGTTAGCAATAGAAAAAAAAAAAGAATCCAAGAACTTCAGATGGGAATACAAGTCACAGCCTTCTGATCTTCCAGCGCCAAATGCAAGTTTGCTACCTGTTAATCCACTGCCACAACATACTGACAATTGTTTTACATCAGAAGAAACTAGGTACAGACAAGGGATGGGGAAACAGCTTTGGTCGAATGTAATTTATTATTGGCAAGAGAGACTTTTCTTTATATCAAGAGCTGATACTGATAGATTTGGGGCCCACCATTTTACTATCAGACAGTCAATCAACATTTCTTATCATGTTTAAAGCTAAGCGTATCATAGTGAAGTAGAAAACAGATAAAACAATAGCAAGTACTACAAACATAAAATAATTCTGTTTGCTATAACATTATAACAAATAAACTAAAGACAACTTCTTTAGGCAAAATGGAGTAATTGTAACTTGATGGGCATTTTAAATAAACTAATCATGTCACTTTCTTTAATCTGGTGTGGTAGTAAATTATCTAGGCAGGGTACATGCAATGCAAAAATATATATATGCATAAGTACTCCAGGTAAAACATAACAAATGCCTAACATTCCTTTGCTAAGAGAATCATTAAAGGATGGTAGAATTTTACTCTGTAAAAAATGGAGGACCAGCAGTTATTTTCATAGATACCAGTAGTATCAAAGAATGCTGGTTACTTCAACTATCAGCTGGTGGCCTTGGGCCTTAGACTAGTGCTTGGCAGAAATGAAATAAGTGAAAAAGTAGAAATAAATTGGCTGCTGTGCATTTCCTTGAGGTCCATTTGATCAGATGTTAACTCTTCAATCACAACTGGTCAAAATACCTGCTTACAAGAGATTGTATCCTTTTTGTAGCTTCTCCCTTCCCCAGTTGGTGCGTATATGTTCAGGTGGTATGGGGGGTGATGCAAGTGGGCTTATTCCCTGCAGTTATAGTATTTTTCACATGTCCACCTAGAATAAATGTAAGTTGTATGTGTTAATCAGTTGTGATTGACAAGTTTATTTTCTAGCAAACATGCTTCAGTCTTACTCTGCTGAACCAA
The DNA here is from genome assembly GCF_019279795.1 of Protopterus annectens. Lineage (NCBI taxonomy): Eukaryota > Metazoa > Chordata > Ceratodontiformes > Protopteridae > Protopterus > Protopterus annectens. The sequence goes on from NC_056745.1 coordinate 1,181,247,430, forward strand.
AATGTCAGAAAACTGTGAGTACATTTGTGCTGAATAGTGTCCCTTTTCGGTATTCTGAAAAAGTACATATTTATGTTTGTTGTAAATTTAGTACATAATTAGTTAATGTGTGGAAAATATAACATTTTGTACAGAATCATGTAGCTTGACCTTTATCATATTTGTAGATTACCTTTATTATTACAAGTGATTTCCTTTCAAGCATGCTCACATATTACTGAAACTAATGTGTTGTGATCTGGTATTAGCAGTAATTTTTCTTAACCATAATATTTTTGTGTAAAAGTGAGACATTTCTACAACCCTGAACAACTATCTTATGGAAACTGACCACAAGACTCTTTCACATCAGTAAATGAGAAATGTTTATGTGTGAGTTTCCCTTTTGTGCTTCACATAAATATAATCACAGCTACTGTTTCTTCAGTTCACTACATGGCACAGATTTATTAGACTTGATTGTGTTTTTAAAACTGGAATACAAACTAGTCAGTGTTAATAGCTAAGCTCACTGAGCAAACACTAAAAAGGAAAGTGCCAGCCCTAACATTTTCCTTGACCCAAGGGGAAGAATTAACAGTATTGATTAGCCTCAATAACCTTTGGTAATGAGCTGTTCCTGATCTTCAGTCACCTCAGCTCTAGGAAATTGCAGGTAGAGATAACTCTTTAAAACAGATTTTCAGGATCTAAATAACAAACAGCAATAGTATTACTTTTATTATAGTAACACTAATAACAGTAAGAATAGTAGCAGTAGGAGCAACAGTAATAATAGTTGTTAAAGTGACAGTCATAGCATCAGTGGTAATACTAGAAGTACCAATAGTACTAGCAGCAGCAGAAGTAATAGTAGTTATAACAGTAGAAGAACAGAATCTAGAGAAATACTTGTAGTAGCAGTAGTACTAGTAGCAACAGCAGTAGGGTTCCTATCAGTTCGTCGAAACTTCAGCAGTTTGAACACCATATGTTCGAATTGTGACGTTCGAAAACTGATTATTGCAAAGCCGCGGAACAGAGAATTCTTTCCCAAGGAAAGAATTCGGTGGGCCATTTCTGTGGCTTCGCTATTTTCAGCACTGTGTTGATAAATTACGGGTTGGGTTCAGGTAAGTGTGCGATTGTGCGGATGTTAGGGTTAGGGCACAGGTTAGGTGAGTTAGGGTTAGGGCGCGGGTGAGGTGGGTGTGCAAAAGTAACAGACTTTAGGATTAGGGCAGGATTGGTGAGTTAGGGTTAGGGCATGGGTCAAGTGAGTGGGCGATAGTGACAGACCTTAGGGTTAGGGTTTGGGTTAAGGTAAGTGGATAGATAGTAGTGTATGTACAGTTTAGTGTAGGGTTAGATGTAGGATTTTAAGTGTATGTGTGTGGATTGCTGTTTTTTTTGTGTGCTTGTGTTGTGTGTGTGTTTCTTGGAACAGAGATTTTTTTTTCCCTGGGAAAAAAATCGCTGTTCTAAGCATTCGAAGGTTTTGCACTTCAAGGTTAGAGGTTCAAACATATGGTGTTTGAACTTCTGCCATTTCGTTGAAGTGATATAGACCCACAGCAGTAGTAGTAGTAGTAATGCTAGTAACAGTGGTAGTACTAGTAGTAGTAGTAGTAATAATGCTAGGAACAGCAGTAGTACTAGTAGCAGCAGTAGCAGTAGTAATGCTAGTAACAACAGTAATAATTGAAACTGAAGAAGCAGTAGAAGTATTATTAGCAGTAGCCTTAATTGTAAGCAGTAGGATTACATTCACATATTTAAGCAATAATTCATGACTGGGTGTGGGCATCACAGGATTTAGCCATGGTTGGTGTGGTTTGCTCATGAGGGCAAAGCCCTAGTGATTAAACAAAGCCAACTGTAGCTAAATGCTGTGATACCCCACATCCAGGACTAGATTACTGCTATTATACAATGACATTATTTAAGAAACAAATTGATTGTATATTGGTACCTTAGTGCTCTTCTACATCCAGGCTTGTATACTGATGTACTGTGCAGGTATACCTTCATTAATACATTTACTCAACAAATCAGTGCAGTAGAAGAGAAAAGCGGGAGAGAAAGGAGCAGGATAAATTTGTGGTTTTCCCTCCATTTTTTTTCTAAATTAGATTTGAGGATAGTGAGGGAAGTGCTTTGCTTTACAAAACAGTGGTAGTTTGTTTCTTAGGTGAGGCTTCTTTGAGAGAGAGAGAGATAGAGAGAGAGAGAGAGAGAGAGAGAGAGAGAGAGAGCTTTCATACCAAGAAGTCTTATTTATGTTGTCATCAAGATTTATCAAAGAATTGCATTTACCATGAAAGCATTAAAATGATGGTTGACATAGCTTGCTTTGCTTCTGCACATGTCTGTGAAATGTAACTTGACAAACATCAACTTGTAACTCAACAATTTTATCATTCCCTAACAGTGTTTCCCGGTGTTTTAATGGGACTACATGAGAGCTATTGCTTCTATAAGATCTCTCACCCATTGTGGGTGTTTATGTTTTCTCAGAGGGATCAACCATGGAGTTAGTACATATAAGCAAGGGGGTTTGGAGTTCAGAGACATGTGGGATGCAGGAGTCCTGCAAAAAATTGAGTTTTTGTAGTACATTGACTAGCTAATTAGACAGTATGGCAGGTCTTTGTAAGGAACCTGTGTGTGTGTGTGTGTGTGTGTGTGTGTGTGTGTGTGTGTGTGTGTGTGTGTGTGTGTGTGTGTGTGTGTGTGTGTGTATGTGTCTTATGTAGTGTTACTGTGTGAAGGGCTGAGGTTGGGGCAGCAGCATGGTTACAGAGTTAAAGTTATCACACATAAGTAAAGTGGGACAGGTGTGTGTGTGTGTGTGTGTGTGTGTGTGTGTGTGTGTGTGTGTGTGTGTGCGTGTGTGTGCTTGCGTGCGTGTGTGTGTATACAACTCTAATACTGTTATAGCCTTAGAGACAATGGAATTCTGGTAAAATCAGGAAATCCAGTAATGAGTAATACCAAGTAAAATCTGTGCAGAAAAAAATGGGCATATTACACCAATGAGTGATAAACAAGATAAATGAAAGGAAACACTCCATTAAACTTTAATACGGCACATTGAAAGCATCTATAAGAACATCTGTTATTAAATGTGCAGAAAAACATGAAACACTTTATACTGGAGATGGCTGGACTGTTCTGCAGATTGATATAATTTTAAACAGTACTTTAGTACAAAAGTGACAACAACAGAGATTGGAAAACAAGTTGATACACATTCCTGTTCTAAAACCAGTTTCAGTGTAATCTTTCATAGTAACAACCAAAACTGAGAAAAACACACTTTATAATAGCAAAGCTTTCAGATAAAATCCTTCCTCAATACTAATACAAACAAATCCAAAAACCAAATGGTTTAAATACAGGTCAATGAAGTCACATGACCAGCAGTCCAAAAATCATGTGACCACAAGTATATAAAACAAAATCATTAAAATTAGAAAAATTAGAAAAAACATTAAATAAAAACATAACATTATCGCAACCTAGTATGTTGCAATTTAACAAGAACAGGTTTCAGGGTAATCATATTATTTAAACCTGGAAAATGGTCAGAATTCAACCTAAGAATACATTCATACTCTTTTAATTCAAGTAAATTACCACTATCACCACCTCTGGCAGAAGGCCGTATTACATCAATAACTCTAAAAGAGAATCTATGCTCAATACCTGAATCAACTATGTGCTTATACAAGGCATTACTGTCAATGGCCCTTCTAATCTCCAATTTGTGTTCAATGATGCGTTCTTTTAGCTTTCTAGTGGTCTTACCCACATAGAATGCAGTACATTTCACACAATTAGCTAAGTATACCACATTAGATGTAACACAAGTGGTAGAAAAATTAAACTGATAAACTTTACCACTAATAGGATGTTTGAACTTATCACTGCAACCAACCACAATATCAGAACAGCAGGAACAATTCAAACAACCATACGTGCCGGGCTTAGTGGTAGGAGTCCTCTCTACAGGTCTAAAAAAATCTTTGTAACATAACATACTCTTCAAGGACTTCATATTTCTATATGAGAAAAAGGGCCTGTCACCAAGAATGTCTTTAATCTCACTAGAGGCCATTAGTACAACCCAATTCCTCTGGATTATTTGTTTTACAAAGCAAGTCAAGGTATTATAACTAGTAAGATACCTAGTACATACTTTTGAACATTCTAGGTTAACAGAACCAACATCATCCCCAAGAAAAATCAGCTTCAATATTGTCTTCCTATTAGCTAAGACTTTATTTTTTAAATCTAAAACTAGTTTAGAATCATAACCACTATCCAGAAACTCTTTGGACATCTCATCCAACTGTAAATTAAATGTAGCATCATCAGTATTTAATCTACTAACTCTATTAAACTGTGAAGTCACAATCCCCTTAAAGACATGTGGGGCATGCATGCTGGAATAATTAATGTATCTATCAGAGTTTACCTCCTTTTTGTGAATACTAGTATGGGTAGAACCCTCACGTAGTTGTATCTTAACATCCAAGAAATTAATCTCACTATCAGAGGCATCCATCTTAAATTTCAAGAAACTGGTGGTTGCATTTAAATAATGAACAAATTCATTCAACTGTGAAAGGGAACCTTTCCAAACCATAAAACAATCATCAACGAAACATTGATAAAAACATATATTACTTACAAAAGGATTATCCAAATTATAAATATGAGCTTTCTCCTATTGGTATAACACCAAGTTGGCATAAGTGTTAGCCACAGAAGTACCCATGGCTACACCAGTGAGTTGCAAGTATAAGCATTCATCAAACAGAAAAATATTGTTCCTCAAAACTACATCTAGAAGAGAACAAATATTCTCAACAGATCTATTCACAAGAGAAGATTGGGAGATCAAAAATTGTCTGATGGACTCAATACCAAAATCATGCGGTATTACAGTAAAAAGGGATGCTATATCAAGCGTTACAAATAAATACTCACTTTGTCGACAGGAACCACCAATACTATTAAACCAAACACGCAATTTACAAAGGAAATCAGATGTATCTCTTAGCACAGAAGTGCATTTAGGAAAATATAGTTGCAATTGTGTTTGCAAATATATAGAAATAGGTTTGGTGATCCACCCCCCTCCCGATACAATTGGTCTCATGGGGGGGGGAGGTTGGTCACCGACTTGTGTATCTTAGGCAGCCCATAGAGACAAGGGATAATTGGACAAGAAACAGTAAAAAAATGAAATAAATCCAGATTAATATCACCACTAATTTGCAAATCATAGATCACCATATTGACATAACTAATACATCTTTTAACATCCATTGATGTAATACATTTAAAAGCCTCAACATCATTCAGTAGAACGGAAACTAAAGATATATACTTAGGCCGATCCATAAGGACTACAGCCCCACCTTTATCGGCTTGTTTAATCACTAAATCTTTGCTCGCCTGTAGACTTTTGAGCGCTTGATACTCATCAAATGTTAATTTAAAGCAAGAAAATCTCAAAGTATTGCAGTCAGAATACAACATTCTTAATTCCCTCTCACACAAATCAAGAAATGCTGTAACCACAGGCATACTAGAAGGTATAAAGGTACTACGCCGTTTACATGAAACTCCATTAACGACAGAGTTACCAAACAAAACTTTTAAATTTACATTTCTAATGAAAATCTTAAGGTCTGTGAGTGCAGTCACTAGATCACCCTTCGCTGTAGGAATCAAATTAAGCCCTTTATGTAGTACTGAACAATGAGCAGAGTTCAAGTTAAAGGTTGACAGGTTGAGAATGCCTTTAGTCATTTGCGACTTACTTTGCCCTGCCCTAAAGGGCTCTCATTCTTACATTTGCCTGGGATAACTGTTTGTCCCATAAACGGTTTCCTTCTTGGAGAGGAACGCTCAGTTACAGTCTCCGGCTGTTCTAGATGAAAGTGTTTGCCAGAGAAATTAAATGTAAGTTGCTGTGCCTTCTTAACCGCAGTGGAACGCGAATTAGCCTCTCCATCTTGCTTGTCACTAAGTTCCGACTGAGAGCAAACATTCGTGGAGGCTAGCGTTGACGTCACCAAAATAGGCATGTTCACTTGCAAGTGATTCGACGAAACTGCCAAAGCCGGTTCCTGCTGTTGTGCAGTATCAACTGTAGTTTCAGAAAAGCCATCAAGAACATCTAAACTTCTCTTATTACTACGTACTGCAGCATTAATTTTAAAAGTTTGATCATTTTTCGGCCATGAGAAAATATGACCCCTTTGGAAGTCGTTGATATCACGCGTGAGCTTACGCTTCTTCGTTACTTCCAAACGGTCATCCAATGCTTGTGTTCTGTCAAGTAGCTGTTGATATAACTCACCCATAGACGCAAACACAGGCATATCCATTAATTCATTTTCCATATTTAGTATCTCATCTTTAAGTTCCTTCTCGATAGTTGAAAAGAATTCATTCATTAAACTCATGTAATCCAAACTTAACTTGATGTTAAGTTGCTGCCACCGTTTCAGGAGCTCAGGATAAGCGTTCTCATATGAAGGCATCTTGAGAACTCTCAAGCCACGTGGGACAATGCCTTTATCTAGATATGCAGAGAAGCTAAAACGCTGCCATTGCAAGCGTTTTTAAGTACCCACTTTTCTTTCAAAAAGATTCAGCTTTTTATGAAAATCTGAAACATTCTCAGATTTCCAATGTTCATCACTTTTCAATGTAGAACAAACCGAAGAGGCAAACTGTAGTAAAGGATTAGTCTCATTCATAAACAGTGACTTGACAGAGTTAACAGTCTTCACCACTTCCATGTTAAATAAATGGATAAAGGACTGCAACACGACCCTTTAACTTGTTCTCAGAAATGCAGCAAAAAGATTAACAAAAGAACAAGCTGCAAGGAAATATGAATAACAACCAAAACTGAGAAAAACACACTTTATAATAGCAAAGCTTTCGGATAAAATCCTTCCTCAATACTAATACAAACAAATCTAAAAACCAAATGGTTTAAATACAGGTCAATGAAGTCACATGACCAGCAGTCCAAAAATCATGTGACCACAAGTATATAAAACAAAATCATTAAAATTAGAAACTTAGCTAATTGTGTGAAATGTACTGCATTCTATGTGGGTAAGACCACTAGAAAGCTAAAAGAACGCATCATTGAACACAAATTGGAGATTAGAAGGGCCATTGACAGTAATGCCTTGTATAAGCACATAGTTGATTCAGGTATTGAGCATAGATTCTCTTTTAGAGTTATTGATGTAATACGGCCTTCTGCCAGAGGTGGTGATAGTGGTAATTTACTTGAATTAAGAGTATGAATGGATTCTTAGGTTGAATTCTGACAATTTTCCAGGTTTAAATAATATGATTACCCTGAAACCTGTTCTTGTTAAATTGCAACATACTAGGTTGCGATAATGTTATGTTTTTATTTAATGTTTTTTCTAATTTTTCTAATTTTAATGATTTTGTTTTATATACTTGGGGTCACATGATTTTTGGACTGCTGGTCATGTGACTTCATTGACCTGTATTTAAACCATTTGGTCTTTAGATTTGTTTGTATTAGTATTGAGGAAGGATTTTATCCGAAAGCTTTGCTATTATAAAGTGTGTTTTTCTCAGTTTTGGTTGTTATTCATATTTCCTTGCAGCTTGTTCTTTTGTTAATCTTTCATAGTACACAGGATGAAATTGAGTCATTTTACAATAGCACAACAACATTAATATGTGTATACCAGACATATGATGTTTCTAATCTGCATAGAGCAAAACAGCAAGGAGCAGTGTTCACTTTTACATCTATGGGAGATATAGAAATGAGACATTCATTCTAGGCTGGGCATCCAGCAACCGAAACCATCTTCTAAACTAAGCATCAGCTAACATTTATGTGTATATGACAGATTTCTAAACCTGAACAAGACATTAACTAATGACCCTGAGTAATATGGGGTGCCATAGCTGGCAGTCTTTTTTGCCTTTTTCTTTTTAAAGTTAACCTGTATAATTCCAACTTTGATTTTTTTTTTCAAAAATAAAAACATGTCATTGCCAACTGGTTCACAGACAGGACCCAGGAAGTCAGGACTGGTGATTCCACCACCACTGAGAGACTAGTTACCAGTAGGGTACCTCCAGGCTCTGCGCTGGGACCAATCCTATTTGACATCTGCTTCTTGGAGGTAAAGGCTAATATCAAGGGCTTTTGGCTGAGCAAGTTTGCAGATGACTGAAGATTGGAGTTATCATAGAGCCACCCCCCCCCCATGACATAAGCATCTTACAAGAAGATCTAACGCAGGCAAATGACTGATGCCAAAGTCACTGACTAAAGCTCAATGCAAAGAAATGCATTACAGTGCCTTTTGAGAAAACTGCCACCCAAGCTAATTACTCCATTAATAAGACATCCCAAAGACTTGACCCAGTAGTCAGAGATCTGGGAAGATATGAAGAAAGTAATTTGGTCTTTGAACAACATGTGGCCAAGGTAGTAAGAAAATCATTTTATGTCCCCCAGCTTATAAGTAAGAGCACGGCATATAGGTCCAAGGAAGTCAGAGTGACACTTTATTTGGCCCTTATCAAACCTATCACTGAGTATAATGCCCCCTTCAGCATGCACCTGACCAAACATATGCAACAGTTGGAATGCCCACAAAGGTCCCTTACTAGGAGAATCTAGGGTATAAACACATTGTCCTATACAGATCACCATAAAGCCCTATCTCTATTGGCTCCTAAAGATTATTGAGAAGCAATCTATGCCTGGCATATGAGGCATTTTTAGATCCAGCTCTGATGGACCGTTTGCTTATCCCCAAAACAAACAGCATCAGAACCACTGGATCCAAATATTTAAATTTGTCTTGTGACATAAATAAGACATGTTGGTGAGACAGATATGTGCCTCAGAGGATCCCCATGCATATGAAGCAGAGTCCATTCTTAACCCTATTTAATTGTAACACTGACCAGTGGATGGGAAATTGGAAATTCATCCCAGGTCTGACTCCCATGTCTCTAACAGACAGAGGTAGACAGCAATGCCCAAAGTAACACATCCCCCCACATGACCTCTAGAAACTTCCCAATTAACATAACTCCTCCTAGTAAACTCCCAAGATACATAAGGACACAACACAACTTGGTTGGATTCTACAGCTATGCTCATAAAGGCCTTTATGGCCATTAGCCTAATATATAACTATGAACCTATGAACTAGTGGTATGAGTAGAGTGCTTTGCTTTCACTCTCAGTGTAAGAGAAATGGCACAAGTGGTTTTAATTTTGCTGTGTTGTATGCTTTACAGAAGTCTAAAACACATTTTATTTGAACAGTCATTGTAGAAGTAAACCCTAACAGAGCTGGGTTAGCTTCCAAAATTACCTTGAGCATGCACATTTGAATTCTTTAATGGCTGAGACTATATAGCTAGCCTGAATCAATTTTAGTTGTCTTTTATTGTAATGTATGATATTTGCATATCTGCTAATTGCATACATGCTATTTTTACTGTTTCTACTTACTGTAGTATCAGAATGTTATTATATGTATAACAGAAATTATGTAATCTTTGATGTATATTTAACTCAAAATGCTGTAGAATATGGTTTGTCTGTTTCATGATTGCATACGATTGACTGTACTCACTTTGCCCATGGTCCAAGTTATGGCTGGAAAAGATATGTTTATCAGCCTACCTACCTGCTTAACAAATTGAAAAATACATAAAGAAATAAATACATACATACATACATACATACATACATAAATGAAAATAACAATTTCTAGATGAAACAGCCCTAACCAAGAAATGTTACAAAAAACTGTTCAGTTTATTTATTCAATTTTCTCAGAGGACTGAATTGAAATAATTTTACGTAAGCTAAAGCTAAGGAGAAAATAACACTAAACAGAAAGTTGTAAAGCTGCTTTGTTAGGGATGTAATTGTGTTTTTTTTTACACCTCAGCTCTGCAGATATGAAGTAAATAAGGTAAATATTGTAGCCATTTCCCTTTCTTTGAGCTTGATATTAAACAGGTACATTCCCCTTCAGTCCACAACTTAAACAATTTCTGAATGCGTATTTAATCTGAAACTATTGAATGTGATTTATACAGAAAATCTTGGGATTCCCCTCTCTCCTGCATGTTAAGATTAGTAGATATTACTTCCAGAATGGCGTCACATTGAAAGCAGCAACACTATGGAACTCCGTTGAACACACTAAGAAAGCAGATAAACGAATAGAGAAAGTGTTGTGCATGAATAAGGAGGAATTAATGATTAATACCTTTCCAAGTGAATGTTGACAAGAGTTAAAAAAGGGAAATATGTGAGGAAAAGAGAGAAATAAACTTAACCTCAGATGGCAGAGGTGGAAGAACAAGGAACAATGCTAGAGACAAGGCCGGTGGCACAGGGAACAATCTGTCAGGAGCTAGTTGGGATGTAGAATACCCTACAAAAATGTAATTTCTCAAGTTATTGACAGGTTAAATGAATGTGCTGTCGAAGCCAGGCTTCACTTTGGGAGGCCTAGACAATAGATGCCAAAGACAGGTCTTGAAGAAAGAACATTTAAATTTTAGGGATCCCAGAGAACTGGGAAAATACAGACTGTGTGAAGACAAGAAGGAGTTATTACCAAAATGGACTGATATTGTTGAAGACCAAATGCTAACTGAGAGAACCCGTAGAACAGCATGACACCCAAGAACTGAGGAATCTGGAAAAGCTCACCCAATAATTGTTGGATTCTAAACGTATGCATTTAAAGAGAAGAATCTTCCCAAGTTATGGAAGCCAGACAAAAATTATAAGTAGGAGAAAAACATTTTTTATTGAGCAGGACTTCTCTCTTGAGACTCATAGAAAAGAGAACATTTTTATTCCAGTGCTGAAAGTATGCAAATAAAAAGGAGTAAGATGGAGAGTAATATACAGTACCTAGCATTGATGAAGCTATTTCTACAAGGCTTAGTGGAAACATGTAATGATCCTAAAGAGACAACATTTTTGAAATAGCCAGAGAACCACAGGAAATCTTTGTCACCAGCTGAAGTTCATGAATCCCCAGGGCAAGGTGTGAAAGGACAAAGGGAGGAAAAATGTGAAAAGAGAGACAAATACACATGATAATTTCTACTATTTATGAAATAACAACTAAGGGAGAAAGCAGAAGCTATTAAAGAAGCAAGGAAAAAGTGTCAGGACTACAATGAATTGATAGACTTGATTAAGGGACACAAGATACAGAACATTTAAGGTAACTGTGAATGAATAGATGATAGAGAAAGAAAGAGAAATAAAAAAATTAGCATGTGAATATAGTCCTGCCTCACTAGTTCGCATACTCCACAGGTACTAAAGAAAGTTAAAAGGGGAACGGTGGATCACTGGTGGACTGGATAGGTAAACTAGACAATTTGGTGAATGAGAAGGTGACAAAATAAGCTTTAACGGGATAAAAAAAAGGTTCAACCTAAGAGAACTTTGAGTGTCCAGCTTGGTGATCTATTAAAAGGAAGAGAATCACAAAGATTTGCCACAAGGAACATAATGCGTATAAAGGAACACTTTGCACCAAAAGGACTATGAAAAAATCAACTTGTAATGAAAAGTAAACACTAATAATTTGTGTTAACAACCCTTGTCAGGACCACACCCCCTGCTAAATATATATATATTGACTTCAAGATTGCACAATACCCAGGGAAAGTGAATATTTCCCTACCTGGGAATTGTCGATCTTACATACCTGTCGGCTATTTGTTTGCATCAACTAAATTGTGTCAACCAAACAAGTGTCAGTGTAGGTGCATCCTGTGATGAACTCTCAATTTGACAAAACAACCTTCCTAACTAAACATTCAATGTAACGAATATACAACCAAACACAAAGAACCCATATGTAAGTAATATAGATAGATAGATAAGAAATATAAAGAGATAGTTAAAAAAAAAAATATATATATATATATATATATATATTTGTGTGTGTGTGTGTGTGTGTGTGTGTGTGTGTGTGTGTGTGTGTGTGTGTGTGTGTGTGTGTGTGTGTGTGTGTGTGTGGATTTACTTCACAGTATTGAAAACCCACTTACTTGAAACACACATGATTAAGATGACAACAGCGAAATAGCAGTTCGACTCCTCACATCACCGACAGGTTACTAAGGGAAAGAAGGCAGTCAGCTAACAATAAATACAAACCACAGCAAAAAACTATGAACCCACGCAACCCCCCTAACTAAATATACCAACTCCGAGATTGGACCATAGTGGACAAAAGAGCAAACTTATGACTGTTGGCCTCCTTCTATATATATATATATATATATATATATATATATATATATATATATACATATATATATATATATATATATATATATATATATATATATATATATATATATATATATATATATATATATGTATATAGGCAGGGCTAGCCACCTGCTGGTGTAAACCTTGGCTCAAGATTATTGTCACTGTTGAAGTGACTCCCTGACCCCATGCGCAAAATGGGAAAAGGGGTTGAGGATGAATAGATGGATGGCTAGATAGATAGATAGATAGATAGAAAGATAGATAGAGATATATATGCAAAACTAAAACATATTCAAGGTAGAGAACACACAATAAAATAAGTTGACAGTATTACAAGTAGGTAAATATATGAAGAAATACAAGTTGTGGTGAGTATCTGACCTAACATGCCAGACTTCATAAAAATACCATGGTTTTCTAGTGCTTAGAATTTGGGATTTGCCAGTATTTTCTCTGAAAATGGGAAAAAGGTGTCTCTGCATATCACATCTCAGAAACACCTAAACATCCCAAGTATCTCTTGATGGTAGAACACATTGCAATTTTTGCATGCAACAAATATGGATTCACTACATGATTAAAAGTCAGGTAGGAGATGATGAACTGAAAATAAAAGAACAGAATAAAAATCATCAGGAAAGGAAACCGCTATAAAGAGGATGATTTAAGTGACTTTAGACATGTTATTTCAAAAATACTGTTGCGTATGATGTAGTAGGGTATGATACTATTTTAGTGGAGAAACGATGAAGGACAGATTGTCATCAGAGCTGAATCCTGAGTAAGACACAGAGAGAGAGAGACTAAGGAAGCAGTGCAAAAAGAGGTGAAAACTATTTGAGAGGTGCCTGCAACACTTGGGGAGCTGCAGTGGATCATATATATTAGCCCACTAGAATTTTCAAATGTCTGCTGTAGTCACTGTAATTGTAATTGCCATATTCTGATATATTCTGGGTCAGCAAAGAAAACCATATACCCAAACTCAAAGAAAAACATGTATAGGTGAACCAGCAAACCTTTACCAGTGCAACAGGCTGACTTGGGTAACACTTGCAAAAGTTGTTAACTAAAATGTAGCTATTAATTCATCACTCTTATAATGCAACCCATGCAGGTAGCATATATATCTCAATGCAGCACTAAAATGACACACAAAGCAAAGAACAATACTTAAGACCTTAGGCAAAAAAATAATAACTTTTTAATTAAGAGGTGTACTTTCAGGAAGAGGCAGCTATGATGATATCTTAACAATGTAATTTGAACAAGGAGTTAGCATTTAAAGAGGAGAAAGAGATCAGTAAACTATTCTAATTGAATTAGATAATTGGTCTAGTGTGGATAATAGCTTGACGATCTTTTGCAGGTATATCCAATTAAAGGTCACCGAAGCACACATTGTGCTTAACAGAAAATTTCTGCATCAATAATCCTTTATATTAAAGGGCTTTGTCAGTGAGGTAGCATAGCATGAATTTATGGTAAAGCAGCAGAGGTCCCTACAGAAGAAACAACAACAAAAATGAAGGCTGTTAAAGCAATGCCACAAGTGTTTCAGTGTTGTATACTGAAGAAGTATAGCCTGAAAGAGACTGCTATGTGTTTTATTTAGTCACCAATGATATTTGCAAAAAATAAGGCACTTCAGCAGAAGTTAAAATTTTATAAAAAGTTTACCTGTAAAGTCATTTTTGTCCAAAAACACTGATTAGGCCGATGGCAATAACTAAGTATTTGAAAGTTGGAATGTTTTAAGAGTTCTCCCTGACAAGTCTTGAGGCATTCTGATAGTATATATCTGTTTCCCATCTCACAATCATATGATTTGGCCTTAAAGCATCACAGTTTTCTTTTGACATATAATATGAACCTGCTGACCAGAAATTACCTTGGTGCAGTGATACAAAAGTAAAAATTCCATGTTGGCTTCACAGTGAAGAAAAAAATCAAGTAATTTCAATGTCAAAGCATGTGATATTCTTTAAACCCATGACTGAGCTAGGATAATAATGAAAGAAGAATTATACAAAAGGCTGTGTCCTTGAAGGACCCTTTTTTCATTATCCAAAATAAAAAAAGAACTCTTCTAGATCTAACAAAGTAGGATATTTCTTTCTTTCTTTCTTTTTGTTAACAGTGGTAGAACACTGATCACTCTGATTGTAAGTCATCACAAAGTTGAATATAAATAATCTTTTCAAATATCTTTCTGGAGTTGGTAGTACTGAGACTGGACAGAATTCATTTGTAGAAGTTGGTGAGGATATCTTGGGAATTGATTGAACATGTCGAATTTCTAAGAGCTAGGCAGAGGGTTTTTTTTAAAGTCAGACATTTTAAAGTATTATGAGATGCTATAGAAGGTGATTTTTATTTGGGATGAAAAAAGGTTGAAAGCCAGCTGATTCCATGGTTTATTTTGTTGCAATAGCTTTAAAGTTAAAAGGAGGAATGTAAGGAAGAAATCTATGTGTTTGGAAAAATTGGGAGTATTTAAAGGTAGGAACTAGAAGTACATGTGCAAATTTGTTAAAGTTATCTGGTGCAGAACTGTTTCCTCTTGCAGATGATATTGTGTTCTCAACTAGTGAGTTTTTATAAGGTGACCATCATGTAACCTGATTCGTTAGGTTTCAGATACATTTTGGTTTGTTCAGCAGAGTTTTTTTATAAGACTGAGGGCATTTAACTTTATGTCACCTATTGTTTTTCTAAGAAGTAAGATTTTTTTTTCAGAGGATGGTATGCATTTCCAATTTTTCCAAGTGACAATTCTTAGCTTAAATTGAGCTAGCAGTTCTATGTTTACAGATTAGAACTGATTTGCTTTAATTGACTGGTGACTTTTGGGAAGTTTTCATTCTATAGGTTTAGTAGGTGTTTGGTTAGTATGTCCAATGCAGTTGAAGGGTCAGAAATTGATGTTGTAGGTAGCCAACTGATTTTAGCCAAGTCCTTGTTCAAAATGTATAATGTTAATTTTGTTTTGGGGATGGAAGAACATTAGTTTGGGAGGAATTTTAAAAGTTATTTGAAAGAAGAAGGTGATGATGCCATGTCACTTAGTGAAGGATAAAGAAATCTGAGTAACAAAATTAAGTGGGAGTATTGGCAATTATGATGTCTAGTAGAAAGTGATCCCAAAAATAAAACTGCAGAATCAAAATGTTAACTCTGGTGTAGAATCCAATGAAATATTATTTATCTCACATACTGCTTTGAATTCCAGTAGATCAACATATTTTGTCAAATCAGTGAACATTCTAAGGCAATGTATTGGAAACTGTGTCTTTCACCTTGTGACCATTAAACAGGTAAAAGCAGTACCAACATTGTGGTTGTTTCTCAAACCTTACTGTGTCTTGAAAATTGTTGCAGTTTAAATTCACAGGGCAATAAACTATATGTGTTTTGATGGCACTGTATAAAGCATTGGACATTTCATAACAGATTCCTGGTTCTTCATCTCCCATTAAATTATGAAGATGCTGACTTCCTCACTATTGAAAACACAAAGTTCAGTTTTCAGTCACTTACGAAGATGCAAGGAATTTGTGATAAAGGTGTGCTGTGTAAATCACAGCAAGGACCTAACAAAGAAAGTTGTAGTCAGGAATTTAGCAACCCATTGCTATAACTGTTTTAAATAAGGTACAGTCATTACTGATCAATATTTATAAAACAAACCTCAGAGCATGTACCAGGGTTATTAAGCAATATATTGAAAGAAGCAAAAGCAGCACATATTATGTAGTATCAGTAGTGCAACAGATAGCACACTCATCTTTGGTACAGAAAGCTGTGGGTTCTTTTCCCATAGAATCCAAACACAGGAACAGCTCATAGGTAAACCAGGCAGGAATAAAAGATATCCAAAAAATATCCATATGTCATGTGATTATTATTTTTATGTATTGTACTGAGTAGGGAAAGTTCCGCAATGCCCTGGCCAAATTTCTCCTAAGAATTTAAATACCACCTTGGGTGTCCCCTGAAAAAAGGCTACTGGCTTAGTGGGGCTAACCTACTCAACAAAGGATAAATAAAATATCCTTTATCTTCAAAATTATATAGCCATTAGCAAATATGAAATGCTAAATATAGTGCCATGAACAAGTTCTGAGCTTATAGCTGTTAATTCTCTCTTTTACATGATACATCAACTATTAATAGTTTAGTGGCTTGTTCAGGGTCTTGTAGTAAAGAAGTATAAAATGATTTCATACGTAGGTCTCCATCTTTGCAGTTCATTGTCTTACAGATTGTGTAATGCTGTTTGTCATTTTCCTTTCTCATTTGATCTGTATGCTGTTTTACATCATAGCTTAATTTATTATTTCCAAACTTTTCTACATTTTTTATTAACTTTTCTAATTCTTATTCAAAACTCAGCTTGCATTTTCTCTGTTAGAGTTTGGATTTGGCTTCCATTCTTTGAATGAGTGAGTCTGAAAATATATGCAATTTATATTAGATATGAAGCTTGGATGTTTAAAATAGCTGGGTAACTTGTTTCATTTCTTTGAAGCTTTGATAAGTGAATCACCATGTTAAGTCAAACAAGGGTGAAGCAGTATATCTAGTAATCTGGGAGACTGTGAGCATTCATGTTATCTGCAGTTATAAACCAAGTTTACCACAGCAGATGTAATACATGACACATTTTCTTATTATACTTTTGGCAGTTAATCATTGCTATAATAGTAACTCCAATTTGTATTTTAAGGTGGGTCACAGGCTGGACAAGTAACTGCAACAGATCAAGATTTTCCAGGTATTCCAATTACCTATTCATTACTAGCAGGAGGAAGCACCCTTGGGTATTCCGAAGTTTTCTGGATCAACCCAGCGACAGGAGCGATACAGCTTGTGGTACGCCCAGACTATGAAACGACACGATTGTATACACTGATAGTCCAAGCAGTCGATGGAGGACCTCCTCCCTTACATACTGCAACAGCAGCTGTAAGTACTATCTTAACCCGAGACCTGGGTACTAAACTTGCTTATAAATTTAATCTGTGCCTTGGTTGTTGCTCTGTAGCTCTGCATGTAGAGCACAGTCAAATGTTGCCATTGTAACTAATGCAGATAATATTTTTACCTATAGAATATAATTATTTACTAAAGATACAGAGCAGGACAAAAGACAGCACCAATTAGAGCAGAAAATAACATGAGAAATATATTGGAAATAAAAAGCTAATTATGTCAGAGTAGGATAAAAATGTTTATATAAGCATAAAGACTGAAAAAATATATGGTAGGCTAGTTAGAGTAAATAAAATGTATGCTGGAAGAAGAATGGTGAAGAATGAATGTTTCTATGCAATATCCAAATAAGATTAGAAGTGATAGTTAACAAACAAAGGGTGTGGTCCTTCTCAACATAGGCAGTATCATTGGGTCCTGCTTCACTGTTTTTTACTGTTCACATGAGTCGGTGGTAAAATATACCTACTTGCTGAGTGTGCATACTCATCAGCAGTGTGTGCGTATGTGGGACATTACTTTTCTAGGTCCGATTGTCACTTATAGAGTAAGTGTTTATTGCTATACAAGAGGTGTTGCATATCAGAGTGACGTGTATGAGGAAAAGGTTGTCATGAATTTTGCCTAGTGTGTGCAGGTGGGTATGTTTGGTCAGTATTCTGTACGTTGGTTTACAGGAAATGACTAAAAGTGTCTTTTGAATGGGGAATTTATTATTTTTGTGGGAGATAGAAAGTTTGCATGTGTGTGTGTGTGTGTGTGCAGACGGGAAATGTGGTGAATGATTGTGCATGTTTGCTATAGTGCATGTCGGGTATGTTTTCTAGAGACTATGCTTTTTTGGGGTCTATATTGTATGTTCAAAGTTTGAAAACTTCGAACGTTAAATAATAATGTTCGAAGTTTCAAACATCGAACATATAATAAAAAAACAAAAAAAAACAAATGGAACTTACCTGACTTGTGTAGGCAGGGGGGCAAGCCCCCCTGCACCCCCCCACTCTTTAAATATACCAACTCCGAGATCACACTATAGTGCGATAAAGGGAAGATTTCCCTTACTGCACTGTAGTGGTGGTCTCGGAGTTTGATATATCTAAAGAGCGGGGGGTGTTGGGCGCAGGGGGCTTGTTCTGTGATATGCATGATTATGCAACTCTGTGTCCTGAGCAGCACTTGTCCCAAGGTAAGAGGCACAATCTTGGAATTGCTTATTAAGTTGTGGGGAGTATAGGAGTGTGCGAGGTTCCCCCAACATTAAAAGTGTGTTGGGTGTCTATTCTGTTTTTATTTCAGGTGCCCAGGTATTGTGCATGGGTAAAGTGTGTGTCTGTGTGTGTGTGTGTGTGTGTGTGTGTGTGTGTGTGTGTGTGTGTGTGTGTGTGTGTGTGTGTGTGTGTGTGTGTGTGTGTGTGTGTGTGTGTGTGTGTGTGTGTGTGTGTGTGTGTGTGTGTGTGTGTGTAGCTGTGTGTGAGGTTCAGCGGGCTGTTAGTGATTAACAGTCTACTGGATGAGTGTGCTGTGCTGATGTCTTTTTTCAAAGAGCTGGTCGTTGTTTAGTCTATAGTTATCACTATAACTGGAGAAACAGAACCTCAAAATGTAAAAGAAGTTGACACAAGTCATTTCACAAATGAAAGGTTTAGAAATGAAATGAAAAAGTTACACATAGCAAAAGAAGCTGATGGAATTCAAATTCTTAAAGAACTAAGCATACAGTCAATAATAGTACTAACCTAGTTTTTTTTGCAAATAATGTAGTAGCAATGTCTTTCAGCTTTTCCCAGTTAGGGGTCACCACAGTAGATTACTGGTCTGCAGATTGATTGGGAGTGGTCTTTTTTATGGAGTTACACAGAAGGCACACACACACAAACACACACACATCTACCTACATGTCCTTAAAACTCACTCAACCACAAGGAGGACATCCAGACTCCACACAGAAAGTGCGCCAGCTCAGAATCAAACCAGAGATCCTCTTGCTGTGAGGCAACAATGCTAGTCGCTGCACCACCATGTCCAGACCAGTGTAATAATGTGACATATACAGTTCCTATTTACAAAGTGAAAGCGAGCAAAAGGTTATAAACTGTCAGCCTGTCAGTTTAACATTAGCTATAGGGAAATCATGGAATCATATCTTTCAACCACTTAGCTCAAGAATCAAGGACAAAACTAAAAAATAATGGGGGTTAAAGGCCCAGAATTAAGGACAGATTTTAAATGTTGCTCTTATATACTTAGAAAGCTTTTGCATTAGCATACATTTTATAACAGATCTGAAATTCAAATATTGGTCATTATTTAGTGAATGCAATTCTCAATTTATTGATTAAATGAAGAACAGAACAAAAATGATAGGCAAAATCAGGGTTATTCTGCAAAATCATAGACAGTTGAGAGGTAAGCATGGAATCACTTCTGAATGTGAAATATTTCATAGTGAGCACAGGCTCTAAGACAACATAGATGTGCAACAGAAGCACCATGACAGACAAATCTAAAAGAGCTGCTTCCACAGGTAACCAAGTTATTATATCTGGTTATTACATCAGAGGGGTGGTGGATGTGACCTACTGAAACTTCAGAAAGAAAGTTGACCTCGTATCACAGAAAAGTTTAGCAAATGTGAGGTGGTCTCAAACTGGGGTCTAGATAGAAGCTTGTGCATAACTGGATATCATTTCAGCCACTTAAGGTTTTAATATAAATTTATACCATTTAGTTTGCAGACTTTGTATGGTCTTCTGCATTTGCTTTTGCTTAAGCAGAAGATCCTGCCCTCTGATTGTCCAGCTCTGCAGCCTGCCACTCTAAGGCAGTCAGCTCAAGACAAACTACACCCGACAATTATTTCTATAGCCCAATATAGGAAAAATGAATCCCTAATAGAGATTTTTTACGAGTAGACTTTTTCATATTTTTCACTGCTTTTACTGGGTAGCAGCATAGCACTAAATATGTTAAAATATTAAGCCTTCTTTAATAGTAATAATAATGTAAAATAATAAGGCTCCATCCAATGACTTTAATATGCAGATGATTCCACAATCATCTGCACTGCCTCATCCATACCAACTCTATTAAGGAAGCCTCTCCACCACTGAAATACTAACATCGATCTTAAATCATTCTCCATCTATAGCCATAATACATTCCCCTTGAACTTGTATCAGAAACCAAACTATTAGGAGTCCAAATCGATGACCAGTTTAAATTCCACTCCCATCTAAAAAACATAAAAAACACACCAAAAACTTGGAATGCTCTCATCATAAATAATTTCTTAGCCCAGCTACCAAACTTACACTCTCAACTACATTTCTCTTACCTCCCTCCTCTATGGAGCACCCTTCTCACCAACCTCCAATCTTCCTCAAAACCAAACTATCCTCTTGTTACAATAAAATTGCCAAATTTGCAACTTCTAACAAATCATCTATACACCACTGTGAACCACTCCACCAACTAAAATGGTTAGAACTACCCAACTACCTCTCATATACCCAACTCACATATGCTCACAAACTGATCTTCCAGCCAACCCTCTGCCCCTCACTCTTCTACCTTTAAAATCCACCACACACAAAGACAAGTAAGATCAAACAATCAAGACCTCATAGAAATACACAGACCCCACCACCCTCCTGGACAAAACCTCCTGTCCTTCTCTAGGCACGCTCATGGAACTCCCTTCCTCCGCCTCCCATCCTTCAAAAAATCACTCCACTCCTATCTATCTTCCTCATGGCAATGCTCCTGCTCTCACCCTTCATAACATACTATTTTCATCTTGTAACTCTTTCAGCTCTGACTACTCGGACTATAAGAACACCAGGCAGCATATTTTGTTTTTTAATTTGGATTTATTATGTACATTGTATTATGTTTTACCCCATCAAATGTATATGTATTTCCCCTGTACTTGTTACTTTTCTCATGTTGAACCCCATGTAATGTCTATGTTTATCCTCATTCTCTGTTAATTATGTATGTGGAGCTTTTCTCCCCAGGACTCCATTGAAAACGGGTTCTTGAGCCCAATGGACTATCCTGGTTAAACAAATGCAAATAAATAAATAAATAAATAATAATAATAATACCCATTTGTTAATGTGCTAGGCCTACTGGTCAAACAATCCCTTTTCATGGATGACCTGGAAGTAATGTCTGGTTAAGTGACTTGCTCAAGATCATTCCGTAGGCAAGTGAGGGATGAAGGAATCAAACTCTGCCCCACATGGTAACAGTCTGAGAGCTTAGTGGTGAAGGGTTTAGCTGAATTTCTGAGGAAAGCAGTTATCTTTTCTTAACAGAGCTGAGTGCTTTGTACAAAGTTATAGGTGATATTTTAAAGTAAGAATATACTTCTTTTAATAATTTCTCATGAGAATTTAGTTTTCTTGATTGTGTCTATTGCTTTGTCCTCTACAGAGGTAAGAAATTATTTTTATGTTTCTTTAATAGTCGGTTTTCAGTATCCTATCTAAATTTTAAGGCACTTCATTGTGAATCCTTGAAGCATAACAATGAAGTGCAAAACTCTCTGTTACACTTATAAAAGCTTTATACAGGGGGCACACCCTCTGTACCCCGGTGTGTTGGCTGCATGTGTCATAGCTACTCAAAGATTGCTGTACCTGGGAAAAAGGGAGATAATCTGACACACAGCAATTTCACAGATAGCCTATATTTCTCTGTAATTACATTGGATTTCTCACAGTTCCAAAGATCACGGTTATGGTCCTTGAGCATACAATGGGAACCTGCCAATTTCCTTACACTTCCTGTGAAGGACAGTAATGAAAGAGTCGTTGATTATTTATCAGGCTGAAAAAATACTGAATTAAACTCTGAAGTTTTATTATGTTATGTTACTAATATTCATAAGACCCTACGTCCATGTCACAAATCTGCCATTATAAAAAGGATTGTGAATGACAGTAATTGTTTCAGTATGATTTCTGGCTTTTAATATTTGGAGTATATGTTTTGCATATGAAGTGTGTTCTTTCTGTGAAATTTGTGTGCCAGATGCCAATTATTCGTTACAAGGTATGTAAAGTGAAGAAAAATAAAACCAGTGATAAAATCAATCGGTGGGAGACTTCAAGTTAATAGTTTGACTTAAAAAAAGTCCACAAGGGTGACACTGATCTACCCAGGGTATTATGTAAATGAAGTTTAAATTCTAAAGGGTTAGTTTGGGATAACTTCTTTTAAAAAAAACACTCCACAACAATATAATTATTCCGAAACTGTTTTAACTAGATAAAGATTTTGATCTGAATTTAAATATCAGAAGTTTGTTAATATTTGTTTTAACATTAAAATTAAATCCCCATTTTAACTTCAGCTAATGTATCCAAATGGAATACTTTTGAGTTTGAAGACCTGAAGGGGCATTGCTGTTTTTTTTTTCTCTTGTTATGCACTTCAGAAACATACAGTGTCTGGGGCTGAGAGAGGTGGTGCTACAGTTGAAGTGTGGTACATGCTGTAGCTGGTGCATAATTCCAAAAAAATCATGGCTACAGAACGTACCTAGCTCAAAGTGTAGCACCCCTACTCTTAGCCCCAAACAGTGCATATTTCTGAAGTGCAAATGCTTCAGTACTGAAAAACATTAGTCTGGACCAGAATCTTCTGAAAATAAAGCTCTAGATATATCATATAGTGTTTTTGTACCAACAGATGTTAGCTTTGATCTTGAGTATACAACTATTATTCATCAGTGTGGACTGGATTCAGAAAAATGATGTTTAATTTTCAACAAATAGACTTAAAAAAACAAGTTCAAAGCATCGAAACAGAATCTCATTGAGTGAATCCATTTGGTTCTTTCTGTAATGCACTGTAGGTGCAGGAGTGTATCACACTATGCACAGCCTTAGACGTAATATAATTTTTAAATTTCACTTTAAAACACTTACTTCTATCACCAATGATGCTACACAATTGCCTGGAATGTGTTTCTGCAGAGCACTTTCATGAATGATGCCATCATGTCATTCAGTGTACACTGCCTCTTTTTAAAGCTGGTAGTGTGCATTAAGAAGTACATTTAAAAAAAAAAGTTGCTCAACTAGAATTTCTGCTTTATTTGGTGATTTTGCAGGTATGGCTGTCGTTAATTGTCTATAATAATTTAGTGTGAGGAAAATAGCTTTTGTATACATCTCATATAACTTTGCTCATGGCAGAATGGCAGTTGATCAGTGCATACAAAAATATAGGTTCATAGTTCATTTGCTACAGCTTTGTTTTTTTACTTTATTTAAAATCGGGCAGCTAGCATTATCGTAAGTTGCCCATTTAACTCAGTGTAAACTCCCTGGACAAGTCTAACTTCTACAGCATTACACTGCCATTCCTCAATGGCTGTATGCTTTGATGTTTACTTTCCAAGTCTGTCTGCCTCGTTT
Source organism: Protopterus annectens (assembly GCF_019279795.1). Lineage (NCBI taxonomy): Eukaryota > Metazoa > Chordata > Ceratodontiformes > Protopteridae > Protopterus > Protopterus annectens. The sequence goes on from NC_056745.1 coordinate 1,181,271,202, forward strand.
CCTGTGCCACATGACCATAATCTAAAAATGGTGCTGATCTGGGAGCAAACCAGCAGTTTGTCTAGGTCTGGTATATTTACTATAGTATGTTTTAGTCATTTCTTTAAAACTGGTGATTTAGGATGAGACATTAACTTTACATTAGAAACACAGAATTGGTGGACTATAACAACTGGGATGAGTTATGGTGTTCCTTTGAACTTTATCTTTCAGGTGCATATCACAAACAAATCACAAGAGACTGCATATGATGGTTTCTACAAAATCTGCATCAATCCAAAAGATTTCATTAATCTCAATTACTATTCATAAATCCATAGCTTGCCTTCTTTTAAAAATACTTTTCTTACTATTACAGTGAGATTTGGAAGCACCAAATACAACTTAGTTTTACGTTATCCAGTGAGAAAGAGAGTGCACCACTTCCCTGGAATCTTAGAATGTTTTATTCTAGTTTTGTATGTATTGTGCAGGCAGCAAAAGTATTAACAAACACATACTATCTATGCTAATATTTTGAAATTTGCTGCTTCTGTTTGGGCACTAAATGAGCATACTAATTCTATCACATGTGGCAGAACATTTGCCCTTGGAAAACATAATAGTGGCATTTCTGAATGTTTCCTTACTAAAAAGATGTTAAAAATTAAACACAAAAAATAAGCCTTCAATAATTCCTGATTGATATAATATTTATTAAAAAAAATTATTTAGCAGGTAAGTTATTGTGAAACCCAAAAGGGATTAAAATGGGAATGGATGTGCCACCCAAGGACCAGTCTGGCTTGCTACAGCTGTACTCTAATGATGGTTTCAGGGTCATAGCAGGCTCGTCTAGCTCCCAGTATCCATTCCTGATGTAGCATCCACCCCCTTAAATCATCAAGATGAAGAGCAAAAAAAGGACTTTGGTTTACTCTGTAGCAACCAGATTGGTACATTTGTACCAATCAACTTCTTATAGGAAATACATGCCCCCTCAGTTGTTCTGAATGAATGAATTGATGAATTGAGTTTGTAAGGGTCTCTCAGTGCAGTGACAGTTTTAACACCTCTGCAGTAATGTGGGAGCAGGGAACTGTCAATTCCTTTTGAACTACAAAAGAAAACAATGAACAAAGGCCTGCAATTTAGCTACTTTTCTGGTTGTAGCTGGATAATGTCTACGTATAGTGTAAAACAAGGTCTGAGCCAAACATAAATGAGGATGATTAGAGATGGAAAAGAAGTAGTCCTTTTACAGAAGGTAAAGAAGATAATGACTCATACAAACCCCATTATATGTCAATGGCATGGGAATTCACAGTTACTTCCTTATGCCTGGCAGGAGTCATACAAAGCATTATGGGAAAGAGAAAGGGTTGAGAGAGAACAAGATCACATTGATACACTAAGCCCCATTGACAGCCATGTTGTGGAGAACAGGCTAAAATTACAAATAAAGCACTTAGGGTGATTTTGAGGTGTTAAAATAAGCCAGGAAACAAAGATAGAGTGAAAAAAACAAACAAATTGTTTTAGTTCCAGGGTGGAGTATTCCTTTAATGCACAGTGTATATTCTAAAATTGTGTGTGTGTGCATGTGTGTGTGTGTGTGTGTGTGTGTGTGTGTGTGTGTGTGTGTGTGTGTGTGTGTGTGCGTGTGCATGTGTGTGCATGTGTGTGTGTATTTGTCTGCATATGTGTGTTAGAGTATAGGATATCATCTAAAACCACGTGTGTGTGTGTGTGTGTGTGTGTGTGTGTGTGTGTGTGTGTGTGTGTGTGTGTGTGTGTGTGTGTGTGTGTGTGTTTGTCTGTATATGTGTGTGTGCGAGTATAGGGTATCATCCAAAATCGTGTGTGTGTGTGTGTATGTATGTATGCGTGAGTATATGCAGGGACACGGCCTTAGTACATGGTATTGTACTGTAGTTTGGCCTGCTGGACAGGTCCAAGGCATGCATGACAGAGGTTTCAGCTTCCCATTCACATCCCTGACTATGAGAACTGGAATCTTTTAATGTTTTATTTTAGTTTTGTATGTGCTGTGCAGGCAGCAAAAGCATTAACAAACTTAAATATTAACTATGATAGTATTATTTTTTAATCAAATAAATTATTCTTTTACACACACACACACACACACACACACACACACATATATATATATATATATTGCATTGTTGTATTAAATGTATGTTATTTATATTTGAGAGCATATATAGTTTGTTTAATAATATTATTAAGTATTGGTTTAGTTGCAGTGTTATATTACTTTAAGCTAGTAAGCATAGTTGAGTATATTATTGTTCTGTAATTGCTTAAAATGTTTTATTAATACATAATTAAGATGGGAGGGGTATGATGCATTTGTATTTAAGCTTGTGATAAACTTGTATGAATGTATTCTGAAGAAGTCTTTCAACGAAACCGTTAAGTAAAGGTTTTTTCGCTCAAATATTTTGGTTGGCATTTTTCTCAGGTGTTCCAGTGTTTGGTTTTCAGTTTTTTGTTCACTGGTGGTCGTCTCTTTCTCAACTGTGATAGTATTTTGAAGTTTGCTGCTTCTTTTTGGGCACTATATGTGACTGTAGCACAACCCTGCCTCAAGTGTTGGTGTGCTGAGTGATCTTGACTGACATCCACTAGCAGAAGTGCCAGAATGACAGTGATGGCCTGTTTTGGGAGTAGACTCCTCTACAATTGATATTGCTGTGGAAGTGATAATAGTGCAAGAGTGGGATCTCACCTGTCTATAGCCATACTCACCAATGTCTATGGATGTAGTAGATGACAATACCAACTTTGGAAGACTTCTACAGCCTACTGAAGACCACAGCATTATTGGAAATTAAAATTAAAGAACTAAGAATTTATCCAAAGCCATTTATCAACAACCCTTGGTTATCTTATCGTTGATTGACACTATACAATAATTGATCAGACACTCTGATAATGGATTGGACATACTTATAAAGTAATTGTATACATTAAGATCTGTTATAGTGTCAGGCTAATGTAAATAGTGTATATAGTTATTTAAGATGTTATGTATAAATACTATGAAATTTATTCAAATGTATTTGAAAAAAAAAAAAATTTTTGAGGAAAAAAAATCCTAAGCATCATAAAAAATTTGGTCTATATATCGAGGTTAAATGGCAACATATTAATTAGCTAATAAGGTCAAAACTAGATAACGCCAATATCGAATTCAGCATTTTCGATATCCTCCATTTTTATTTTCTGCTGCCACTTACCTGCCTGCTTTCCAGCAGTACAAATATACACAGCTGAGTATTGTAAACCGCTGTAATTAATGTTTATGCAGGGGGCAAGCCCTGCCCCACAAATTATATATTCCAACTCCAGGATTGCACTACGGTAAGGAAAAGGGTAAATTTCCCATTCTGCACTGTACCACGATCTATATTCTTAATATCAACTTCTTATTAGCAATGCACAGTGGCATTCACTTAAGGACACTCGTTGAATTGTAGTTCGACAATACAGGAATCAGCCAAAACACACTTGGCATGCCCATGTTCGCCGAACTACAATTCTACATTTTGAGAGTAAACTGTCTGAGACACGTGAGATGTGTTTTGGGTACCAATTCCCTACCATTTTTACTGAAAGTTTTCAAAGTGCGACATCATGGTTGGTGAAGGTGAGGGAAGTACTCTTTTTAAAACACAGAAGTGGTAAGAGGAGGAGTCCAAGATTTTTCTGGACATCCTCTGTAAGTATTACAGCAATAGGCTCCTGCAGAAGGGTTATAAAGGGTCACAGTTTAAGGCTGTCAGCTGTGCTGCTGGAATCCCATGCACAGAGGAATCTATGTCATCAGCATAACCGTGCATGAGTTGATGCAAGCCTGACCTCCTTGGTTGATGGGAGGTTAAGTTAGGGTACAGTCACCACCTCACTATTGTAAGTATATCATGTTATAACTTAACAAATAACTTGCCGTTGCATGCCACCATCCAATTTCACATTATTCCCCATGTATGTATTTAGCTCCTGCAGAGATCAAAACAAACAGGGAGGTGCACAGGAGCAGAATACAAAGTCTAAGTAAATACTAGTGATAAATGCCTCTGCTTGCACTGTAACAGTCATAACCATTACAAACAGGCCTGTATACATTTGGTATAGTAGTACCACATTTGTCTGCATTGGCATAACTTAGGGGTATTAGTATGACTGTGCAAGGTTAGAAGTGCACGTCTATGTATCTCCTCCTCTGTAGGTGGACAAGTGGATCATTACGTCAAGTCTATGTGTACTGAGATTGTAAGGAAATCTATGGGTTCACTCCCTCCCCTAAAAAAAAAGTTTTGTCATGGCAGAGTATATTTGTTGTCCCACTAATATCAATATACCACTAAAATGTTCAAATACATCATATCCATAAGTAGTAGTTTACTGGACAATTCACAAGACACAATAGAAGTATCTGTCCCTTGCCTATCACTGGTACAGGACATATTTGTTTTGTAATCAGCATGTTTATTATGCACACACACAGTTTTATTATTACTAACAATCAAAAAGCATCCCTGGCCACAAGTGCAGATGTGCTATCTTTATAAATAGCTCCTTCAGTTAGTATTCTCTTATGTCAGACTGAATCTGAGGATGGTTTTATGCTTAGGCCCCACCCCATATGTTCTAATCAAACAGATTGAAAGGTTATTGTGCCTTACTGTATCATTATCAACATAGGTAAGAATGCAGTTTTCCCTGTTTTTGTATTTCTCTTCAATATCCTCTTTGGGTCTATCCTTTCTCTTTCGTACATTCATTTTGTTATTTTTTTTTCACTCCATTTCTGTTACTATTAAATGCAATAACATAGCAACCTGCACCTAACCCACTAGCAAGGCCTGTCATCCCCCACAGGTGGCAGAACTACCACCACTACCACCAGTGGCACCCAGCACATCTGGGTCCCAGCCTACCACAGTTGCCTCCACACTACCTGTCCTACCTGAACCACCTGCAACACCTGTGTCAGGTATCCCTGCACCAGTGGAAGATACAGTGGTACCCAGCAGTAGCAGTCCAAGTGGAAGTGACACTTTTGTCACACTGCACGAGCTAGCAGGATTTCTGGGGAAATAATAAAACAGGAACTTGGATGCCCGCATCTACTGCATGGAGACCACACTCTGCTGATTCATTGATTTGCATCCCTGCCCATTGCTGAGTCCACCTTCTGAGGCAAGACCCAGCGTTGACGATTCCTATGCTGATGTGTAATCTCTCACTAGGTCTAAGCTGGCAGAGACTGCATCTTTGAGCACCCAGTCCTATCTCTCAACCCGGTACTCCCCTCCCTTTTGAGTCAATGCTCACCTCTGCATGCTGTACAATCCTCCTCTCAATATTGTCTTCCCCTCTGACTGATGTCCCTTTCACCACTGTACTCTCCCTTCTCTCATTGTATTAACACATATTCTATCAGTCATAGGTTAATAGGTCCATAGGTAAGTATTAGGCTAGCTGCTCTTGTGAAGCCTTTTATGCCTAGCCAAATTCTGTTTTTATGCTTGAAATAATCTATCCCATTTGGTTATAGATTGGCCTTACCCAACCCATGGTAAATAATTACATATTACTCCAATGAGAATAACTGGGATCATAACACAGAAAGTTTGAGGGGCTCCATGCATGGGATAAAACATTTAGAAGCTGTATATGTCAATTAGTAGTGCAGGGGCAGTCCTGGGGTAAATTTTCTGTTTCCCATTCATAGATGTAAGTTGTTCTTGAAAATGGACAGGGATGAACTTTGTTTTATTTGGATGGGGAGTCTGTAGTAGTAGTAGTATCCTCTGCAAAATACACCTTTCCCTCTAAACCATTCTGTTAATGTTACAGAAAAGATTTAGATCCTGAGACTGAATATTTATGATGGCATTTGTCCTGCTGATGTGCATTAAATCCATCAGTGGTGGTTCGGAGGATGCCTTGTAACCCAAACATAGGTCCCCTCTTATTATATAAAGTCATGTCTGTCTTTCTATGGTACGTACCCTCCCCCTCTTACCAATCTCTTACTTCTTTGACTTCCTTCCCCAACTTTCCTTTCTCTAAAAAATGGCACCTGTTCCACAAAAAAATACTCCCACCCATAACTCACAACTTCTCAGATATTTGACTAATGTACAAATGATTGGTTCCTATATTTGTGGACTGACTTCATTAAATAATTACAATTATTGTTTGAACTCTCTAGGATTATTGAGCTAAGAAGCTGAGAGGTATTCTCCTATCCTACCTCCACCTTGCTAATTCCTTATTTGCTCACCTTGTGTAATACCCTCTATCTTTTTTATCTTTGTCTTAAACCTCCATTTCCAGGTCTTTAATCTAATTGAGAACTTGATAAACATAATGCAGGAATACCCACAAAGGGCTAATAAAACAGACATCATCTTTCTGTGTTCATACATTAATGAACAGGTCACACCGAGCAATATCTAAGGACATGTATAACCAGCAATACACAAGAGTTCTTGTCTGATGGCAAAAAAGCACTACAGTCTTGCCATCAGTTGCAAATGTGCTAAGCATCATTGCACATCACTACGCAAATCTGAAATAAAGTAAAGCTAATGCCTTTATTCTAACTGCATTGATGGCTCAAGGTTCTCATGAAACAGTCTGTACTGTGTCAATACACTGGCTGGGGGGTTTAAATCCCCTGGAGGTGGTATGCTGTTTTCCCCTTTTCAACCTGATATGCATGCTTTATGTCTCCTTTTAATCTACCTGTCTGTTTCTGTGACTCCGCTTGCCAGGAAACTGAAAATATATTGTCATGCGGACTGAATTGATGGGTCATCTCCCAGATTTTCCTTTTTTTAATGGTATTCACCTTATAGTATAGGTCCACTGTTCACACTCTGATGTTGTCACATCTGGCGCAAGTTGCTGCATCATGTCACTTTACTGTATTCTACATCTCCTGTCTAAGTTTCACATTATTCTTCATTTAAGTATTGTCAGACCACTTTCTCCATTGTGCTTTGCAGCCCTGCTTTGGTGGGCATCCCCTTTGTACTCTTCTGTTTGTCTATGTGGTTTCTGTTGCTATAGTGATACCTACACTCCACCCTTAGCCACCCATGACATTTTTTCTTTCATAGAACATTTCTCTACATACATAAATACATATACATATATGTACATATATGTATACGTATACATATACATGTACATATACATAGATAGCTATTGCTGTATGCTCTATCAACATTTGAAAGTGTCATTTTCCCCTCTGTGTGTGTGGACTTGCAATGGCTACCAGAGATGCTCATGCACATTCAGTGTTTACCTCAGCTGCTCATACTTTCATCTGGCCATAAGGTGATCTAACACATTTTCTTCATGGGTCTGTGTTGCAGCAGTGATGAGGAGCTGCTTGTCGCATGACCACTAAGATTCATTGTACATGCAATGTCAATTGTGCTGGCTTGGCTGAAATCATGGACACTGCATTTCTGAATTCTCTGGACGGTTTATAAAGTCTCAACTTCAGTTACATTACATTTGAGTATTATTTCAAAGAACAGTATTTACCCCAGTTGTTATTACTTGCTTGATAGTTTTAATATAGGAACATCTTGTCAGGCATTGATCTCATCTTACTGTTCACATTGTCCACCATACTCCAAGATTTATTTAATTTATTTATTGCAATTTGTTAAACAGGTAGGTGGGGTGGTCCAGAGACCCTTTTCAGCCATGCTCTGGCACCCAGAGGGTTTGAAAACAATGCATTAAATTACATACAGTATTTAATCAAAGAAAAAAATAGCAGACAATGACTACAGTGTTGCATACAATAATCAGCAAAATAACTCACACAGCACAGAATTAATACAGTAGGAAGTAATCGGAAAATACCATGGAGTAATATGCAACTGAATTTTAGCAAAATGTTTGTGAATGTTCTTTCTCATGTGATGGATCTGAAGCGTGGTCTTATAAGGAGTAGTCCCACTTCTTGTCTTACAGAGCATATAGGAAGTGTATAGAATATTTATACCAACATTCTTTTTTATGCATCATGTTGTTCATTACTTTATTTATTTATTTTTTACATTCGTTAACTGGGTTGGTCTGACTGGGCCTAGAGAGTCATTTCCAGCAGAGACCTAAGGAGAAAAGCTCCAGGAAAATAATTAGTAAAAATAAGAAACAAAAGCTAACAATTCAAGTTGTAAGATATTTAACAGTACAAAAACAGAGAAAAATAAATATACAACATGAATATTTACAAGGCAAAAGTACAGTGTTTTGAGAATGCAGTAGCAATATGTTTGAGAAATTTCATTAGCATTAACTTATATACAAGGAAATATAGCAAATGCCTTAAAATAAAAAAAAATATTTTCTAATATGTAATATACAATTCAGAGTAACATCATGACATAGTACATCAAAGCTGCCTTTAATAGTATAGGTATTAACTACAGAGAGAGTAATATGTGTAGGCAGTTTAGCTAGGAAATACCAGTTAGATATGTTAATCAAGAAAAGAAGAAAAATTCATTAGGTTATTTCCTGACAAGTACAGATCCATGCATGTTGGAAATTAATTTTAGTTGCGTTTTGAATTTGCCACTTTTGGTAGTGGAGCAAAGGGACAATGGAAGTTTGTTCCCTGAGTATGCAATTGAATGACTTTAAAGTATTTATGCAAATCAAAATAGAAAGATCAGCATACAGTGGCACCAAATAAATACTTTATTAAAAGTATTCTTAACAAAAAAACAAACCGGTTTCGGCTGTATAGTTACATAGCCTTCATCAGTGTGATTATCAGCAAATTAAGAAATACTTTAAATACATAATTCAGAGGACATGTGATCAATTAAAGATGCTCATTAAGCCCTGGTTTAAAGAGACCTCCCAGTTTAACAATCCATTTTTTTGTTTTGTTTTTTCGGTTTGTTTTTTTGTTAAGAATACTTTTAATAAAGTATTTATTTGGTGCCACTGTATGCTGGCCTTTCTATTTTTTGATTTACATTGATCTTTATTCAGACTGTGCAGTTGCTGTACTCGCAGAGGTTTCTGTTGTTTCAGTTTCCTGCTTTACTCTGCGGTTGGCCTGTGGCACCCAGTGATTTGAGGATGTAACTTTTGTGGTCTTATTTGCTCTCCTGGGGACACCGATTGGAATATTATACCATTTTCTCCACAAGCTGAAAGAGTTGGATTCCATCTACAAATAAATAACGTTTGATGCCTTCCCTATTTTATGGTGTTTTGCAGTACGTGTGTGCCGTTTCACCCATATCTTCTTTCTAAGAAATATTCATTTTCATCTGGCTGAGGCTATTCTGGTTTGGATTATATCAGCTTGAATATATTGGGAACATATTCCTGGGCTTCTATGGGTTTTTTTGGGACACACTTACTTTTCTGGTAACATTTCCGCTCTGACTTTTGGTTTCTTTTAGTGGAAACTCCATTATTGGATTTTTGGTAACTAATTTCTTTGTTTCCTTTTGGCGATTGTGTGCATAACTGTTGGTGTCATTCTTTGGATCCACTATTCTTGGAAGACTTTTTCATCAGATCAGGACAAGGGCGATGATTTTTTTATATTTTGTACATTATTAATGGTGCTAGTATATTGAAATACTAGCTCAGCATGAGCGATGTAACGAAGGCAGACTGTTTTTGTGATTCCATCTAGAACAAGCGAGTGTGGACATATATAGATCTTTGGATTTACAGAATTACTCGCCTTTTTGATCTATGTCTTCATTTCTGATAATTTTGGTAACTTAGTTTAATAACTGCAACAGGAATTTGTATCGGAAGAAACAAGTGTGGTCAAAAGTGTGCTTTTTATAGACTGGGGCTATTTGACTCATTTGGAAATAGGTTTTCTAATGTGCAGGGCCTAATCGATCACAGGCTGCTATATTTTTTGCAACAACGGATTTTGTTCAATATCCTGTATTTTTGAATATTTTTGTGGTTTACTGACTATTATATGATTCCATCCTTTTTATTATTCGATTAGTTAGATGCTTCGTTTTTTTTTCATTTTCTTACGGACACTGTTTATGTCGTCAGTTCTGTAAGCATTGGCTTATTTACTTGATGTTTTCAGGGATTCTAGTCTTTTGTTTGGATATACCAATGATTTAGACTTATCCTTACAGTTATGCATAGTTGGCTGAACCTAGTGGATTATGCTATTTTTTGCCTTTCATTATCCATCATTATATTTCATGTTTATGATTATATCTCACGAATGTTGATTAATATCAGTATATAAGCTAAGCTCCTTGTGGTCCTTTCTTGGAAAGCTTGTATTTGCCTACATTACTGTTCATTTTTTGGCTTATTTCCATGACTTTTGACTTTGGAGCACAGCATTAGTGTGTCCCTTCATTCATTTCTTATTGATGGTCCTATTTTCATCCCTATACTAGTCACTGTTGATTAGTGATTCTGGAAACAATTTGTACTATATTATATTTGGATTTTGGATGTTTTTTCTATAGACCTTGGGCTTATTGGTTCACACAATGATCGGCTTATGGCCTATTATTTTATATGATATAGTATTATGGGTTGTATCGCACCCTACTGATACCTTTGTGACTATATTACACTGTGCCTAGTGCTCATTGAGCTATGTATGACTCGGCCGGGGTCTTTCTATACATAAAAAGATATATTGTTTTCAGTTATAATAACACAGTGGCTATTTTGTTTATTAATATTTCAAGGACCTTTGGGTTCTGTTTTTCAAACATTTTGGAGTCTACTACTGATCCTGGGCCCATTTAGTCAACATTTTATTATACCTTTCTCCATACACCATGGAATTGGACAAGTTATTAAAGGGCCTTCCTTCTGACAGGGATGACTTAACAGTCTTTGGACTAGGGACGGTTGGAGAGATGGTGGATGGCACTGATGCTGGCCCCAATGTTGAAAGTTGTGAGGCAATTTTTTTGAATATGAATAAACATATGCATTTATTATGCAATAATGTTTGGCACTACAAGCTTTTTCGGGCTTATTTAACAAAAGGCATAACACCACGTGGTTTACGTATTCACACACAACAACTGGTCAGTGACCCTGATGACATTTTAATGAAACAGTGGGGGGAAGTGCAACAGCAGGCTTCTCTCAAATTTGTTGAAATACTAGCTAATCACCACAATAGGATCATAGACAAAGAGATAGAATCCATCACCCAGTTATGTGATATGGCCAAAAGTATAAAGAGCAACCCATATATAACAACAGTCTTAAGAATCTTTGTAAAGAGCTGATTACTCTGGAAACCCAGCTCAAGGAACGAAAGAAAAAGAAGTTCCTGAGGGACTTAGGTGATTATGATAAAGGAGACCCTTTTAACATTGGCAAAGACAAACATGTTTGATTTATACAACACAACAGGACACCTTTTAAAAGGAAACGCACTAAATCTATTTTAAAAAAGGGCTCCATACATAACACAGATACATCAGGTGATGAATCATCCTCTGGTTTAGGGACTGACTCAGTGGGTGCCACTGGCTCCCCCGCTATGAAAAGGAGGAATTCTAATGCCTACAGGATTTACACCTAGGAAGGGGGGGGGGCAGGAAACACTGTGGAAGTAGACAATATGGAGACTTTGCTGCAAATGTTTGTACACAAGGAGCAAATGTGAATATTACTAATATGTCTACACATACCCTCACTGCCTCAGATGTTGAAATTCTGAATAAAGGATCATCATTCATACCTGTTTTTTTTTTTTGTTTCTGAAGTAAATTTTGTTAACAACATACTTTCTTTTTGCAGGAATCTTAATCTTAAATTATTTTTTCAGGAACAGACAACCTCAAAGATCACTGATGACTTTAAATATCATAAGTCTTCCTTTATACCCCTTATGAATCATAATGTGTCCTTATTTCAAAATGCTATTATAAAGGATCTTTATTTTCAGTTTAGGAACCATAGACCTTCGGCAAACAATATATCCAAAACTTCTATGGATAACACTATCAAGTTAGCCAATAACCATGAGTTAGTTATCATAGTGGCTGATAAGGGAGGGGCTGTAGTTGTACAAGATTGGCATCAGTATGATAAGGAAGCTAATAGACAGGTGTCCGATGCACGATATTATACTCTTCTTAGTATCGATCCTACCCCCGTCTTTAAACAACAAATTGATGACTTCCTTTCTTTAGCAGTAGAGGAGGGTATTATTAGCAATAACATTAAAACACAATTAACTATAATCAACCCATGTTCACAATGCGTATATTTTCTGCCTAAAATACATAAAGACCCAACAAAACCCCCTGGTAGACCTATTGTCTCTGGCAGGAATTCACTCACTGAACCTCTGTCCCTTTTTCTTACTAAATACTTGTAACCACTTCTCAAATGTGTTAGCGCTCATATCAGAGACACTACAGAATTTCTTCAGATTATTTCTGAGGCACAATTAGAACCAGAATGGTTGATGTGCACATTAGATGTCACATCTCTTTATACCAACATTCCACACTGGGCAGGGTTTTAAGCCTTAGAATATTGGTTAAATAAAACAGAAATGTATAAACCAGGTTTCAATACACTGCTACTTTGCCTCACTGAACATGTGCTCACAAAGAACATATTTTTCTATCGGGACAAATGCTTCTTACAGATTAAGGGCACAGCTATGGGAGCATCTTTTGCACCAATATATGCCGACTTGTTTATGGCTTACATTGAGGAACAAATTATTTATGATAACTCCAATAGCTTATACATAGAAGAAATGGACATCTGGAGGAGATATCTGGATGATTGCTGGTTGGTGTGGAGATTGGATGCGGAATATCTTTTGGAATTCATCACATATTTAAATGAAAACAAATGGGGAATTGAATTCACGGTTAACTATGACAAAAACAAAATTATTTTTTTGGATGTGTTGGTCTCCAGAGCACCTGACCACACGTTGACCACTGAAGTCCATCGGAAATTTCCCAAAAATAATTCACTCCTCTATGCCACCAGTTTCCATCCACCCCATATCTGTAAGAACATCCACAAATCTCAATTTATGAGGATGAAATGCATTTGTTCCAATAGAAACACCTATACACATTTTAGGGATGATTTCATTTTTAGATTTAGGGACAGAGGTTATAAAATGGTTCAATTCTTACACACGAAACACGAGGTAGATAATATGGAGCATGAGAACCTTCTTCTTTACAAAGACATGTGTGACAGAGGTGGTGGGCCCCCTAGATTAATAACCACTTATGGACGTAACACTAAGGTACTAATGAATATTGTACAACATCACTGGAACATCTTGATATGTGACACCAGACTAAGTGAAATGTTGGGTGATAGATGTCTTTTCTCATTTGGGAAAGGTAAAAATCTTGCTGCATTCTTTAACCAATTCAAACATGGGCAACCGCCTAATATAAAATCAACCAAAGCTACTTTGTTAGCTGATCCCTTAACTGGTTGCCACCCTTGTGGCCATTGTGTTCACTGCCTCAGGATATTAAAAACTAAAAGCTTCAGCAGTCAAAATACCCCTCAAGTCTACAATATTCCATTTTTTGCTAATTGCACTTCTGATTGGGTGATTTACTTAGTTAGTTGCAATTGTTCAGCATTCTATATAGGGCAAACTTCCAGACCCCTTAAATTCAGAATATCTGAACATCTTAGTGAGATTAAACATCATAAAGAAACCAACGCCCTCTATAAACATACCCTGATACATAAAAATGCCATATTTAATTTTACCATCACTGATAAAATTATGAAACCCAGAAACAATAAATTGGCTTGGCATGATTTGTTAAACAGTATGGAGAAAAAATGGATTGTTAAAATGGGAGGTCTCTTTAAACCAGGGCTTAGTGAGCACATTTAATTGATAACATGTCCTCTGAATTATGTATTTAAAGTATTTGCTGATAATCACACTGATGAAGGCTATGTAACTATACAGCCTAAACCAGTTTGTCTTTTTGTTAAGAATACTTTTAATAAAGTATTTATTTGGTGCCACTGTATGCTGGTCTTTCTATTTTTTGATTTGCATTGATCTTTATTGAGACCGTGCAGCTGCCGTACGCAGAGGTTTATGTTGTTTCTGTAAAGTATTTATTCAATATTTCTGTTTGGATTGATCACCTGAAGTAGGTTTTTTTCATTATTTTCATTTTATTGATGATTTGATTTTCATTTGTAAGGGTGGTTATGACATTGTTCGTGACTTTGTTCATAGTTTACAAAATAATAGGTTTAATTTTTCATCTGATAGTCTGCAACAAGGGGAATAAGTATCATTTTTAGATCTTAACCTAAGGGGTTCTGATTGTGAGACAGTTTATACTTCCATTCATAGGATTTTGGGTGAGGGAGGATTATTTTTGCATGGGAACAGATGCCATCCTCCCCACCTTATTTCATCATTACCCTATGAGGAATATCTATGCCCTGACAAACTCTGTAAAGAGGATTACAATTTTTTACATGAAATCCAACAGATGGCCAAGATGTTTATTGGAAGGGGTTATAACATGGATATAGTTATGGAATCCCTGCAGAAAGTTGTATAAAAAATGTAATATTAAAAATTATAATTTATATAGGGAATATATTAAACAACAGAATAAGAAGAAAGATGCCTTTTTTGGCCAGGATTTCTTTTTATGATTTAGACATTTTCCCCACTTATTAGTCTTAGTCTCCTAGTACTTTAAATAGGGATGAACATCAAGTGAATAAAAGAACAAATATTTATTTTGTTACTATTTACAATATTCTTAGTGAACAAATTGCTAGACTTTTGAGATATTATTGGCCATTTCTTTTTAAGAAATGGGATTTATCTGGTTTAATAAATCCGGTTGCTTACATTTCTTATAAGACAGGCCATAGTTTGGCTGATATGTTAGTTCACAGTAATTTCAATTTTCTAGTTGTTAATATTTTTGAGAATATTTTCTCTAAAAAAGCCACTTTTCAGTTTGGTAAATGTTCAGTTTGTAATCAGTCATTTTTCAAAAATTAATAACATCAAATGTGATCCTGCTAGTGAATTTACATGCAATACTGAGGGTATAAAATTGGGTGAAAATGTTACTCTTAAAAATAAATTGCTATGCAAGGAAGCTTTGTATATTTTGAAATATAATACTTTTGTATCTGGGGAGTTAAGTAATGAATGTAATTTGAAATATTTAATTAATTGTGATTTTTTTTAATTAAGCTATTATTCCATTTGTATTTTAATTAGTTTTGCTATATATTATTGGTCTTGTGATTTGTATTTTACTCCTTGAAGCCATTTTTCAGAGGCGCTAGAGGTGATTAAATACTCGCTTTTATCTCCTGGTTGTGGCTGTTGTTATTTTATTTGTATATTTTATTTGTAGTTTTATTATATAGGAAGTATCTCCTGGATTCTTAGAGTGTTTATTATTTGGTTTACAGAAGTGGGTAGCGTTCTAGCATCATGATTTTAAAGATGATACTATTAAGCATCTGCAATGCCCTGCTTTGAACTAGGAGCCATTTGAGATGTTTAAGGAGTTTTCAGTGATATGTGTATTGGAAGACAAGGGATGTGAAACAACATATTCTGTTTTGTGCTGAATGTTTTTTTTTTTTCTATGTGCTTATGCCAGAGTGAAGGCTTATTACTGGTAATGCATATTCCAGTTTAGGAATTAGCATATTTTTGGAAATGGCTTCTCTTGCTTTAGGTGATAGAAGATGAGGTATTGTTGTATAAAGTTTCAGTTTATTTACAGTATGATCAGTGTGACTTGAGAAGGCTAAAAAGGGATCAAGTAGTACATCTTGGTATCACTGTTGTGTCACAATGAGGATTGCATTGTTCGAATTATATTTATTTCATAATGTGGGAAGGGCTGAATTTTTTTGTCTGCTACCAAACTGTATGTAACTCTGATTTTTAGAGGATTTTTATTATTTATCATTTGCAGAGTGAGATGAATTTGTGTTGTATGTTTTGTTGCATTTGGGGTAAAGTGTGGCTGGAATGGAGGGCTGCATTAGGGGTAATGTTTGGCTGGAATCAAGGGGAAGAAGGCCATCTACATGCATGACCAGATACATTTTGGGGAAATCCTTTGTAAGATTGTTTAGAAATATGGAGAAGAGGAGCTGTTGATCCTTGTAGCAGACCAACATTAAGGAAATCAGTATTAGACAAATTATTATTATTGTAAAATTGGAAGCTTCTATCCTAAAGGTAGGTTTCAAACTATTGCACTTTATTAGTTCCAAAAATTAATCCTGGCCAGTTTGTTCGGCGGCAGAGGATGGTTTACCATTTCAAATACCCAGGTCATGTCAATAAGTAATCCATCTGGGAGGAGGCCAACATTCTTATTAGTGTAGATCAGGTTAGTAATTGTGTAAACACTTGTCATTGTGCTAAATGGATTACAGAATGGTAACCATTTGAAATGTCGTGACCTGCTAGAGCAAGTACTGAAATATGGAGACTGAATGGTCGAAAGAACAGACTTTCATATTCTAAGTCCGAGATGCCATTTCTCAGAATATTATCTCTGAGGTATGGTGATCTCAGAGCTGGTGTATGTATATATATATATATATATATATATATATATATATATATATATATATATATGAGAGAGAGAGATGACTATATATATATATATATATATATATATATATATATATATATATATATTTTATATATATATCTATATATATATATATATATATATATATATATATATATATATATATATAAATAAATATAATATTGTTGCACTTAGAAGGTCGAGGTGGGTTCGAACCCACTTTAGTCGACATCAGGAGGTTGAACGGCGACAATGTTGAACCCGGCATTGTTGAAATACAAATATCGCCCCCATCTTGAACAATGTTAAAGCCCGTTCTGAGGTTTACAGCGATATATATATATGGGTCTACTTCATAAGATCGACAGACCATTTGATAAACATTCATTTGGTCGACAGCTCATTTCACAAAGTTGACTTTCATATGGCCAAGACCATATGATCAACTTTCGAAAAGCCGTCCATGGGGAACCGCTATCTCCATACAGTGCAGAATGGGAAAATTTCCATCTTCCGCACTGTAGTGCAATCTCAGAGTTGATATATTTAAGTTATGGGGGGCAGAGGTAAGTGTTCAAGTAGACCATATATATATATATATATATATATATATATATATATATATATATATATATATATATATATATACACATGGGGTGTGGGGGTTTGACCCTGACACCACAAAACAGAATTTTAAAGGAAAAGAGCGATTTTAGAGATTCACTCTTTTGTGGGTTTTCGGTCTTTTTTTTGTTAGCATTTCGAGAACTGGCATTTCAATATGGAGCCTTACAGAACAGATGTTCATCACATAATAGACCATAAAGTATGTGTGTATATACCCGTGAAAATATTTGTTTATAGCAGAATTGTTTTCAAATATTTTGGCTAGGGAGGTTTAGATTAGATGTTAGCCTAAATATCGTCAGGTCTTGGGCTTATGGAAATATGATAATGGGATCACTATTTGTTTGAAAATGGTGGGGAATTTAGTGGAAGTGAAAAATATATTTAAGATATGGGTTAAGATTCTGGCTATCAGTTCTGATGTTATTTTTTATGAATTTATGCATTCCTTTATACAAAATGTCTCTGTGTCATTAAACATGTGAACCCTTTGCTTCCTTATTAGAGTGTGTACAGATCAACCAATATGTGTGACTCAGCTTGAGTTTATACATTATCTACCACAACCAGCCTACCTCCATGCATTTCACAATCACTGCTTTGCTCTCTACTCCCATCATATTAGTCTTGTGATCATTAATAAACATCATATTACAATTATTGTGTTAATTATACGTATATAAGATGCCTCATTCCTCAGCATATTTCAAGATAGATAATTATTTTACTCCTACATTATATAAACAAATCAGCTTTGTAATGCTCTACTGTACAAAAACATTTTTGTTTCATTTCTTTATTTGTTAACTAGGTGGTTAGGTAGGCTGGACTGTAGGCCCTCTTCAGCCATAATTCTACCACAAATATGGCAACTTGCTAAGTAGAATTCATGAGTTACACTTAAGTATGACTGGATGTAAAGAAACGGATTGTTGTGTCTTGTATTATTCTAGCATGCATGGACAAAGGATATTTGGTGCTGAGTGCAAGAGGTCTGTCAGTATGCTTATATGTCAAAGACAAGAACAAATGTATACAAAGCATAAACATTGGCTGCATCACAACAGTGGCTTTATAAAACTACATAATCAAGGATTAGAATGAAAAAAAAAACACTCTATATTGATACGTATTCAATAAAAGTTCAAACAAAATATGGTTGATTTGAGAAATACTGCTTAAAACTGTACAAGCACCATTGTTTGAGAAAAAAAATCATGTTAGTTCTAACATCATTTGATTAATTAGGAATTCATTACAAAGGAGGGAGGTGAGGATATGCGTTTGTAATTGGATAGGATATTAGCTTTATGTGCTGTGGATACTGACTGTTGAGACAGAGGTTAGATGGTTGATTTGAATGGAGAAATGTAGAAGGGAGGAGCCAGGCATGTGGAATTATATCAGAGCAAAGGTAGTTACTGAGTGGAGAGAGGGAGTGTTTGGTGCTTAGTGCAAAATGTCTGTCAGTATGCTACTAAAAGTGGAATTGCATACAGTGCTGAGCACTAAATAGGTATAGATGGGTGTGTGGGGAGTGTGAGGTGAATTGATACTTCTGTCTGAGAGTTTAGTAAAATATATGCAAGTAATCCAGGTAATCCATTACTTTGAATCTAAAGGCTAGGAATGAAAACATATTCCTAATGTTTCCAGGGGGAGGGGGATATCTCTTCCAGATAGAACTAAGAGCATGTAACTGGTCTCCCTTAAAATACCTCACACTGGAGGAAGCTGTTAATCACTTTAATTCTAACTTCCTAGCCATACTAGACCACCATGCACCAACCCGCTCTATTAGAATGAGAACTAAATCTGCCCCATGGCTTTCAAAAGAAACCAGGCAAAGAATCCATCTCAGAAATAAATACTGGAATAAATCTCGTTCAACTAAAAACGTAGTAGACCAACAAAACTTCAGACAGCTAAGAAATTAAACTAAAAAAGCTATACTGTCTGACAAAAGAAACTACTACCTACAATTCCAGCAGACTAACCATAATAAACCACAAAAGTTCTGGGCGAGTATTAATCAATTATTACACCCAGGTCAATCCATCACACCAAACCCACAAGGCACAGACCAGGCGAATCCCAAGCAGACTGCTAATGCCTTTAATACCTTTTTCACTGAGGCCATTCAAACTCTTGCCAGTCAGTTATCCACTCAGAACTTAACTATATCCAACTCTAACTCTAACCCATCCCCTCCATTTCTCTTCCAACCAGTCCCAACAACATATATTCTTACCATTATCCAAAAACTGAAACTGTGCACTCCTTCAGCAGACCAACTACCCGCTGAACATCTACAAATAGCAGCCAAATCCATTGCCTATCCCATTTCCATTCTCATCAATAGAACCATCAGTGAAGGACACATCCCTAAAATCTGGAAAGTCTCCCATATTATCCCCCTTCACAAGGGTGGGAACTCTACTGAACTCTCCAATTACCGAACCATAGCCCTACTTTCTCCCTTAGCAAAGATCATGGAAAAATGCATCCACAGACAATTGCTAGATCACCTAATCCAAAATAACTTACTTTCAAACTCTCAACATGGTTTCAGACCTCCCCACAGCACTACTACTGCCCTCCTTTCCTTTACTGACTGTATTAACAAAAACCGTAACCTCAATATGCTTTCCTCTGCACTGTTTATAGATCTGTCTAAGGCATTCGATTTGGTAAATCACCAGATACTTATAAATATCCTCAAATCCCTGTCACTAGATGCACTAGCTATAAAATGGTTCCACTCCTACTTAGATAACAGACAACAGGCTGTACTTTGGCATAACATTCTATCTACCCATCGGCCCCTTAACATTGGTGTTCCTCAAGGGTCCATATTAGGACCTCTCCTGTTTTCTATGTTTATCAACGACCTTCACCTAGCAATCCCCCAAGCTACATGCATACAATATGCAGATGATTCCATGCTTATATGCTCAGCCACATCTATATCTGAACTTCACTCCCTTACCCAAAATGTGTTTAACATGGTTGAACAATGGTTTACACAGCGCTGTCTCCTTTTGAACCACCAAAAAACTAAACTCCTCCTTTTTACTCCTACTTGTAAGCCCCCCCAATAGACTTCACAGTAACATCCAATAATGGTACTCTCATATCCCCAGATCCAACTACCAAACTATTAGGTATCACCATAGATAACAACCTTAACTTCGACACCCATATTAACAATACTCTAAAATCTGTTAATAGTAAACTAGGCTCTCTCTACAGGATCAAACCCTTCCTCTCTCCTGCAGCTAGAATAACTATTGCTCACACCCATCTAATTTCTACTCTCCTCTATGCCTCACCCATATATACTAATCTCTCTAAAAACAACCTTAATAAAATGAAAAACCTCTAAAATAACATAGTCAGATTTGCTACAGGTAACCCTTTCAGAACCCACCACTGTTTTAATCTAAATCAGCTAGGATGGCTTGAATTACAAAATCAGCTTAAATTCCACCAACTGACCATTGCCCATAAAACCCTTTACCAACCTACCAATACCCCTATACTATCTACCCTCATTACCCTCTACAACAGTCTAAAGACCTTACGATCATCACATAAACTTCTTGTAAATATTTGTAAATCAAACAACAGAGCTGGGGACTCTATTTCTCTCTAATACTGTTGGAAAATCCTGGAACCTTCTTCCTAACGAACTTTCCTCTCTTCCCTCTATATCACTCTTTAAAACCAAATTGAAACTTTTCCTCAGAACACACTGGTTGTGCCCCTGTACTAAACCTGACTGATCAACTAGCTCTTCTTATTTGGTTCAACCTATCCTCCTCTTGTCAGTAATCAAGTTCCTTTTCTTAATAACAACTTACCTTGTCCTTCTATACTATTACTTACATCTTCAGAATCTCATTAAGGAGACTACTTTTACTAATATATTGTATAATTTCAGCTCCTACTTTTATTTTATGACTACTTGCATACTAATATATCATATAATTCAGCTGCCATCTTTTTCTTTATGATGTATTGCAACTACATTTTGTATTGTACTAATTGTATCTGTATATTTTGCACTATGTTATGAACGAATGACCTCTTTCATTATTCTCTGTACTGCACCTGCAGTGTTCATTGTATACATTAATTTTTGTATATGTGATTTTGTTTGTTTCCTCGGAGCATATCTCCCCGGGCCTCAACTGAAAATGAGCATATATCCACTTAGACTAGCCCAGTCAACAAATGTAAAATAAATAAATAAGTATCACTAAGGGTTACTTCTGTGGTGTTAGAGATAAATGGATAACTTTGTGAATTTGTTTCTCCCAGATCATGGGATTTGAGGGAGTTGTGTAGATTGACAGTATGCTTCATTTTCTTGCTAGTGGGAGAGGAGACAGTGATTTCTGTGAAAAGAACTTAAAAATGAGTGTATAGAGTAGGACATTGTCCCTTTCTGTAATGAGAATACAGTTATCTGTACTTACTCAACAGCAGTTGCTCTCTGGAGTGTGCTACAACAATAAAGTGCTGAACTTTGAGGTACATTATAGTATCATAGAGGTACTGAAGGAGCAGAGCATTACATTATATACAGTATTTGTGGATGGGAATATACCTTTATGTATCTTTTCCACTTTCTAGCATGAGGTGGGTACTGATTTTATTGGTGTCTTTCAGATGTAAAAACACATTTTGTTTTGTTGTTTCAGTCTGCTGGCTAATGATATTTCCAAACAAAACAGCAATATTTTTCTAAATGTGGACTTAGAGAAATAGGCTGATATGTTATAGTAAGAGGGAATAACAGATAGCAGCCAGGAAAGGTACTTTTCCCATGTAAAAGCTGTAATTTTTGTGACTTAATAAACACAAGTAATGTGTTTATACATCCCAGAATGGGTAAGGAATATAGATTTATGATGGAAGCATCATGTAGATCTAGACACTTGGTGTATTTGGCACAGTGTTCTGTGTGTAAAAAATTTTATATAGGCAAGACCAAGACCAAACGTTAATGGAAAGGATGAGGGAGCATGCTAGGGATATAAGACAATGTAATACAATTAATTCCCTACCTCAACATACATTAGAAACTTCGGCTAAACATAGATTTAGGTTTCAAGTGATTGAGCAAATAGTAGATGTTGGTAAGATGGATGATATCATTAACAAAACAGAAGACAGGGAACTGTTTTGAATTTTAAACTTACAGGCAGACAAGGAGTGTGGACTGTATGATAAGGTCCCTTTAAGACCAAAACTGAAAAAAGAAGAACTTATGTAATGGTTAATGATATGTGACCATGTGATTTGATTTGTGAATTTGTATTGGAAACTGAACCAAGAGACTTTGTATAAATGATTGTTCTTGAATTTAGTAAAATATGGTCTGATGAAGTGGATTTACCCACGAAAGCACTTACCTCTGTGATTTATTCATTAATAAAAGGTTCTCTGTCATATTATATGCTGTTTTTATTTTAATTAAATGAAAAAAAAAATAGTTGAAACTGCACCAAATGCAAAAGAACAAACATTCTCATTTTGTGAGAAGTCATCTAAAAAAGTAAACATAAAAAATAACATTACCCTCAGACATAATTTGTCTGAATAGTGTAACTGTCAGGAGAAGGGGTTTTTCTAAAGTAATTTGTTGTCTTTGGGTTGGGAAAGTGCTAGGGTTAGGAGCAGCATTCATTAATAAGGATGGATGGGGGGGCTTCATCCTAACCATAACTCTAACCATGCCACTGTCCCTAACCCCATCCCTACACAATACCTTACATAAAGCCCTTTTTGTAGCACTTGCACACAAACTTCACACACACACACACACACACACACACACACACACACACACACACACACACACACACACACACACACACACACACACATTACTAAATCTATTCCCTTAACTAGCCCTTCCTCTAACCCTAACCTGAACCCCACACACACACACACTCCCATCCCTTAACAAACATCAGCACACATGTACAACACTGCACCTATCCCCTTCCCTAACCCTTAGTCTAACCCTAACTCACACACACACACACACACACACACACACACACACACACACACACACACACACACACACACACACACACACACACACTCCTACCCTTAATGATGAAACTTTTGGTATAGCTGAAAGCTTTAGCATAAGCCCAAATTCCCACTTACCTTCATGCTAGCACAGCTTACACACTGCAGTAACAGATGATGCTCCTCCCATTAAAATTTCCAACACCTGAAAATCGGTCCTTTTGATTACAAAATACAGAAGCAAATTCTGTCAATGAAAAGCACATTCAGCAGTGTTTACTGCAACCATATATCATTGTCTGAAACCATGTTGACAGTTACTGAGCACACCACTTACTGACATGATTGGTAAGCTGTTGGCATAATTTTTCAAGGACAATTGATTGTGTTAGCTGTTAAAAATGGGCCTAAAGTCACTTGGGTAGGTGGGATGTGGTATTTTAGGGACTGAGGCTTAGTTTAGTATTTTTCCAGAGTTGTGGGACTCTAGAAATAGTTAGGCATAGGTCTCAGATAAATGCAATAAGTTTGGCGATATGTGCTGTGGCCATTTTGAGAAATATGAAGTGGAGGTCTGTTTCAGCTAGCTGATCTTTGCAGTGCACGTGGGCTAGGACTTTGAGCATTGTTTCAAAGACATTGCTTTACAGAAAAGTTTTGGTATAGTATTTGAGTGGCTGTGGAGAGGTAGGAATTATTATAACTATAGTAAGGTGTACTGCTAAGGTGTGTATAAATAATCCATAAATAGCTTTAATAATTCTAAAGATGTGATAAATTGCGAATTCAGTTTTGTAGTGGATGGAGGGTACTAGTTTGCTATGTCCTAATAAGTGACTGATTATGCCAATAATGGGGGAAGGTAACTGAAAAGGAGCTGTTACTTACACATATAATAGTATCAGCTGGCAAGTTTTATAATAGTTCTTGGGAACTGCCTGAGTTTGAGGAAGATTTGATGATCATGTTGATTTGGATGTACTTTCTATGTCTCCAAGCTATACTTTAACCTTTATCTTTTCTTCTTAATTTTTTTACAGTTTTTTAACATATAAACATATGTACATTTCATACAGTTTTGAATAACAACAACACAATTATAAAATAGTCTTTTTTCCAAGGGAAAAATATAGGCAATATATACAACATGCCTGTGAAATATTAACTAAAACAAATTGTGGTACACCAGAGAGTAAAGTTCAGTATAGTAAGTAGTAATATATGTTATATAAACAATAAACATTTTGAGAAACAAATTCAAGAGGCATAGTTCTGCTGAAAGAAATCAATTAGAGATCATACTTTTGTGCAAAAAGTCTTGACAAGTGTCTTAGGAAATAACCTGTCCTTTATTTTCGTCTCATTTAAGGCTACTTCATTTAACGAAGATAAAAATCCTTCAAAGGATGGTAATGAAATTGATCTATACTGTTTAGTGATACTTTTCCCTGCCACTGCCAAAATGGTCCAGATCAACTGGAGAGTCTCATTACAGAACTTGTGATTACCATTTATATTAAATAGAAGCTAAAACATGGTTAAAGAAAAATAATCAAACCATAAAGCTTTCATGAAATCTTCTCTGGAATTTTAAAAATGTTTCAAAGATGGACATTTTACTTATTTATTATTTATTTTACATGTGTTTATCAGGAGTGTCCACTGGGCTGGAGTGAGCCCATTTTCAGTGGAGGCTTGGGGAGAAAAGCTCCAAATAGACATTTGCAAACAAATAATCAGAAAACAATTTTCTTTACAACAAGTAACAGAAAGTATTTTTTCTTTACAACAGGTTTAGAGATACAGTTAGGTTACAGACTGAGGTTACAAAACATATTATGGTCAAAGCAAATAAAAAATGCAGGCATTGTGTATTTTGAAGTCATAGATAGTTGCAGTTGAGTACCATAACAGTTTGGCAGTCATAGCAGTGGATGAACAGTTATATAGAGTATGGTTACAGTTTTGCTAATAGAGCACTTTGGAAGGGGTCAGATAATATGGGGTGTGGAGCAGGAGCATTGCCAGTGGGTAACTAGATGTGAATGGAGGTCATCTTTGAATGACCTGACATTACTTTTAAAAATATATGCATTCAATCTGCATTACAAATCTAGGTACACCTACAACATTTAATGAATTTGTTTATTTATTTTGGCCATTCTATTTGGAGTTAAGAAAGATCTGCATAAAAATTTCCAAGTAAATATATGCTGATGTTGAGACTAAAATATACTTTTATTAGAATTTAGTATTTGGGATTTCTGCTCTTGATTAAAGAGTTATGATCCAATGATATATGTTTCTAAACTTTTTCATTTAAATTAGTGTTGTACTTTATCAGGATTTTTTATAATTTAGAGGTAAGGGTTTCTACCTTATATTTGTTGTATAATATATCATAGAAAAGTTGAATTAGTTTAGGGTTTTCTTTATGAAATGAAGAAATAAGCATTTATCTTGAGCTTGCATTTTTAATATTCTGTAAAAGTAACCAGACTTTAGGATCCAAATCATAATCATTTATAAGCTCTTGAAGATCTTTTACTTTTAGATCTATAAGACATTGATACCTGCAAAAATCCTTTGTTCTCCCAGAAGTCAAGTTTAAGTGTGGAGATTTTATTAAAGAAAGATTTGGTTATACTAAATGGAATGATAATCTCAAACCAAAGTTTCAAGTCTGTTTTGAGGAGTATAATATTTCTGTAAGAATTTAAGATGTGATTCGTAAAAGAAAGGCATGACAGGGAGGGGGAATGATATTAGATGTTACAAAGATAATGCCAAAAGAATTTAGTTTAATGTATGCTGCTATTAATTCCTTTTAGGATATTATTAGTATTACATAGGTCAAAATGTAAGGTTTTCCAGTCTGAGTTATTAGTTAATTAGGATCAACCCAATTTAGGATAGTTTTAAAAATTGTTGCTTTAAAATAGGTATATACATTAGGAAAGTTAATACCTCCTAAGTTATAAGATTTGGTGTGATGATGTAGGGCTACCCTAGGTTTGTTTGGCAATGATAGGAATTTTAGTAATTGCCTATTAAGGTCTTTAGTAAGTGACTTACCAGGATTTTTTTTATTTTCATTTGTTTACCGGGAGTGTCCAACTAAGCCAGTGGCCCATTTTCAGAGGAGGCTTGGGGAGAAAATCTCCATGTTATACAAAGTATGAATATATACAAGTGTTCAAAAGTTGTGCCTATTATCTTATTAAGTTAAAGGTTGCATGTTTGTTTTTTTAGTTAAGAAAATCACTTTGTGTCTTATACAAAGGTGTAAGTGTGTTTTGTTATAACAAACTCACTATGTTCCTTTAGCAAAAGTAGTTTACTCAACAGTATGTTAGTGAATCAGCCTTTCTGTAGGATGAAAGGAATAGAAGAACTTGAGATTAGTTATTAGGTAATAGTACTTTGATATTAGAAGATGATACTTAGTTGCTAAGAACAGAAAGCAGACTAGATGACTGGGGGGGGGTGAAGTGAGTGGTCATCCAGGAGAAAAGATGGGTGGTCACCCAGGGGAAGAGCAGGAGCACAACCAGTTGTTGGTTAGGTGGATTATGAGAGGTGCTTTAAAATTAGTAGTATTAGTGGTGTTTACAATTAGTTGTGGGATGGAGTTCCAGATCTTTGATATTGTGGATGAGAATAGCGATTCACCAAAGCTGTTATTGGCTTTTGTAGTTAATAGTAATAATTTATCAGAGGATCTCAAAGTTCTATTGTTGGTATATGGCTGTATTAGCAGAGCAGTGATTGAAGCCTATTTGGGTGGTTAAGAGTAAATCTATCTATTTTACTGTAGCAAACTTCAAGTTTGTTTAGGTCTGTTTCTTTGAGATTAGTAATGATAGGGGGAGGCATATAGTACGGTGGAGGGGAGAGGTTTTCTGGCTATGGTCTATCTGGTGGTATTAGTAATGAACAGTTTTGCTCTATAGAGGGCTCCTAGTTTAATGTATACCTTTTTAATGGTTAAAGCTGAATGTTTATTGACTTTTATTGAATTATCGACTATTACCCCAAGAGGCTTAATATGTTCTACTTGTTCTATTTTGGTATCATTTGATGAAAGGATTGTGAAGGGGAGTTGAGTTCCTTGTGATGTACCTTTAATAAAGACCATCAGTTTAGTCTTTTTTGGGTTGAGTATAAGCTGATGAATAGAAAGTTATTGTTCTATGTCAAGGAAGAATTTTTGTGTTATTTCTTGGAATTGGGGAAGAGTTGGGGCAGAGCATATAAAAGAAATGTCATCAGAATATTGAAAAATGGTAGCATTATTAGTGGCAGCAGATAGGTTATTGGTGAATATAAAGAAGAGTAGTGGACTGAGGATTGACCCTTGAGGGGCACCCACTGAGACTAGTAGAAGGGGAGAAAGGGAGAGAGTGAGTTATGCCACTTTAATTCTTGCTTTCAGTCAGTTAGCTGGCTATGAAACCAGTGGTGCTTGAGAGAGGTTAAAGCCTGTATTATATATATGTATATATATATATATATATATATATAGAGAGAGAGAGAGAGAGAGAGAGTTTAAGAAAGAGAATAATTTTTATTAATTGCATTCTATTATCAAGAGACATTATAGTTTTGTTCCATTTATTAGTTATACCTGAGATTATGTTTAAAATGTTTTCTATAGTTTGTAGTTCTTATTCCTTCAATAGTATTCATTATAGTTCTTCCTAAATATTTGAAGGAAGTGATTTGTTTACCTATGATATTGTTTTTTTTGTGTGTGTGTGTGTGTGTGTGTGTGTGTGTGTGTGTGTGTGTGTGTGTGTGTGTGTGTGTGTGTGTGTGTGTGTGTGTGTAAAATTTCCTTTTTTTATTAGAAATATAAACTCAGATTTTGGATTATTAAAGTGTAGATCTGAGTATGACTGAAAGCTTTATGATAAAATCTAAGCATTCTACAGTTGATCTTGAGTTATAATTATGCTAGTAGTACATCACTGGCAAATAGCATAATTTTGAAGTATAATTTTCTGAAATTTTCATACCTTTGATATTTCTTTATTTCAAATTAAAATTGCTAGAATTTTAATGGTTATAGCAAATAAAATACAAGCAAAGGGACAATCCTGTTTAGTACCCCTAGTCAGAGAAATGGATTCAGATGTGAAAAGGTCAAATTTAATGTAAGCTTTGTTATCTTTACTAATATTTTATTAAGGAAAATGAAATGAAAAGGAAAATCAAATGATTCTAAGACTTTAAATGAATAATTCCAAATTAAAGAATCAAAGTTTTTTTCAATGTCTAGACTAATGAGAAGAACTTCTTCATTTTTGTTATTTACAAAATCTATAAGGATTAATAATATTTTAATATTGTCATGACTTTGTCTTTCATATACAAATCCAGTATACATTTTCCTTTACTGAGCTCTACTGCTATCCCACAGATTCATCCTAACATTTCATCAATCTATAAGCAGTAAACATTCCAACACTTGTACTGTTCTGTACCATATCCCTTACCTAAAAAACACTCTAATCTGTTTCTAGACTAACACAGTACCTAACAGAGCTTATCTTACTTTCATCCTACCTATATCTTTACCCTATTTTATGCCACTATGGGCATTTATTTACTTCTTGGTTATACTAAAGCATAAATGTATTACAACTTTATATTTACTAATATTTCGAAGAAAGAAGAAAAAAAATGTATATATATTTGTATTATTTGTACTAATTGTATATTCTACTAGAGTACTGACTGTATATTCTATTAGAGTTATCACATGCCATGTAAATGGTCCTCTGTACTACTTATAAATGTTAAGAATTGCTTTGTACTGTTTTAATCTAATATTGTATTGTATCATGGAGCTTTTCTCCCTGGGCCTCCGCTGAAAATGGACCTGTGTCCAGTCGGACTTTCCCGGTTAACAAAAATAAAATAAAAATAAAATAAAAATAAAATAAATAAGATTTTGTCTAAATTAATAATATGAGATTTTTCTTTTTAAATCTTTCTGAAAGGACAGATATGAAAATTTTATAATCATTGATTACAAGTGATGTGGGTCTGTATGAAGTACAGAGACGAGGATTTTTATTTTCTTTTAGTATGGGAGTGATTAGTGAATATTTTCCTGAGGGAGATTATCTCATGTATATGAACTTCTGTAAGGGTTTTATGGAAAAGTGAGATAACAGAGGGCATCTTAAACAAAGGACAAATCATGATCTAGGTTTGGGACAATGTCTTCATCTTCAAAGTTTTTATTTAGAGATGTGTGATGACATCTGAAAACATCAAGGATGTCCCCAATGTCTATGTATGATTTATTGTTATTAATGTCTTTTATTTCTGAGATGCTATTCCTTTTTGATTGTGTTTTGACTATTTTATTTATATTGTGTATATCTTATTTAGATTTTCTGTTACTTTTGCTTTAGACTTATCAATTGTTTTATATTTAGTTTTTGTATATTGAAATTGTGACTGTATGTTCAATAGTTCTGATTCCCATTATTTTGTTTTCCACTTGTACTAAACTAGAATTTTACCAGCAATATAAGCTTTTAAAGACTTCCAGATCATAACTATATTAACTCTGTCATATTTCATATCAGTATTATTTGTTTCTAAATACAGGTTCAGTTCAGAAAGGAGCTAAGGTTTGAGATCTTTTAATTTTGTTATATAAGCAAGTATTCTGATATAATAAGGTAATTTTCTGAAGAATGTATGGAATTTTAGAATAAGGGTGTTGTGATTGGAAATAGGACAGGGTACAATATTGAAAGTGGATATATTTGAAACTATGTCTGGGGATATTAGTATTCTATGAATTCTAGTCTGGGTACCATATTTATAGGAACAATGAGTAAAAAGTAATTATTTGAACTCTGCCAGAGTGAATGTATCTTTTAAGTTAAGATTTTCAATCCAGTGTTTAAGCACTTTTGCAGTTGAAGTCATTCTTAGTTTGCTTTCTAGAATTCGAATAGTCTAATAAACAATTTAGCATCTCCTATTATTAAAGTCCCTTTACATTCATTAAGAATAATGTCTATGTGCATTTTAGTTAAATTTGGTCCCATCCCAGGAAACCAATACACAGTTACTAGAGTCAATAATCTGTTCTTATGTTTTAAAACACCAAGAATTAAGAGTCCATCTTGGTCCTCATATTTATGAGTGATCTGTGGTGAGATAATATTTTTTCCATTAAATCATCACTCTCTTCCCTTGCTTTTAAATGTGGTCTGTGCCAAAACTGAATAATGAGTGAGATTCCACACATTATTATCTGCATATTTGAAGTGTGTTTCTTGGAGGAATATAACTTGAGCCTTGTTTGCTTTTAAATACTGAAGCAGGCTAGATCTCTTACTTGGATTATTTAAACCACTGACATTTAAAGATAACAGAGTTAAGGCTATCTACACAATAGGTTAAGACAACAGTATAGGTTGGTTTAAATCATATAAAATCATCCTAACCAACACCATAATAAAGTACAGTGAATGAGAACAGATACCCAGCATGTAACTCTTCGGCCCTTCCTACCTTGAAACAGTGGTGTGGCTAAAACCAACATTCTCTATGATCAGAAAATGTCTTATGCTCTAGTGAAGCATGTTATGACCACCTCCAATGAACATTTCTTCAAATTTATGGTCACTGAAACCATTTTACATAGTCAATGGCTAGGGGATACATGCAATAACACTGAATTAAATGAAACAAAGTGGATCATTAGATTACATGCCAATAGAAAAATGGGGCTAAATGGACAGGGCCCTTTAAAACCTGCATTAAAGGCTAGATGTTTTTTTAAGTAAATTTAACTTTACAGTCTAATATAGTTATGAATAGGTATACTTGTTGTTCTCATTTAATAGAGCTTGTATATAATGCTCATCACAGCTTTTATTTACTTTAACATTTAAGTTTCAAGTATTTCTTTCACATTATTATCACATATTATAGCATATTTCACTGAATTTATTGGTTCTATTGATTTATAAGATTTGATATCTTACTTAGGCTATTATTATTATTTACTTTTATGCAACATTACATAATATAGAATTTTATAATCATTATTTATTTATTTTTACTATTTTTTACATTGCATTATCTTTTGTATTGCTTTATTGTTATTTAGGCACTGTAAGAATCTCTATATAATTTTTATATTTTAAAATA
The DNA here is from genome assembly GCF_019279795.1 of Protopterus annectens. Classification (NCBI taxonomy): domain Eukaryota; kingdom Metazoa; phylum Chordata; order Ceratodontiformes; family Protopteridae; genus Protopterus; species Protopterus annectens. Next base: position 1,181,302,692 of record NC_056745.1, read on the forward strand.
TTATTATAAATTTCTCTAGCTTCTTTTGAAGAAGATTTGATGTATGATTTGAAGTTTCAATCAAATGACCAGAATGAGTGAGCATGTATGTTTAAATGCTTTACTAGCGTTTAGTTCTAGTTACAAAGTTACCCACTTCAGTATCACATGTTTGAAAGGAGGCATGCTATTGGTCTTTGTATATTTGATTTATATCAAATAGAATGGCTCACTACTTTTTTTGGTTTTGGTCTGATGAAGCGACTTTGATGCTTGTGAAAGCGCTAACCTTCTAATAAAGTGTTTTTAGTTTACCCTGGTTGTGTTTCAGATCATTCTCTCAAAATTTTGCTTTGTGATTTTGCCATCAATATTGAACGGTCCATTCATCCTAGTTGCTGGCGTAGTTTTACTTCTTTGGATTATTTCTACACAGTTATTGATGTAAAAGTACATGTTTCTTCTGGTGTTTTGAATTTTTGCATTGTATACATTGTTTTGTTGAGACAAGTCATTGAGTTGGGAAAAGAAGATTAACATCAAAGACTTTAAAATTCTAGCTACAATATTTAAAACTGTGAAAACAACACAAACCATCTCAGCCCAATAATGCCTGTTAATCTCAGGGGTTAGATTTCTCACACTTGGAACATTGAACTGCACTTGTTACTTTGAAAAGAAAGATTAACTCAACTATATTTTCAAGACTGTCATTCAAACATTCCATAAAATGCTGTAACAGAGCTGGCCACTAAGGAAAATCAAAAGAAACAAAGGAATTAAAAATGTAAATTGATGCTGACAGTGAAAAGTAGACAATCACAGCAATGTTGTACACTGATGAAAGAAAACCACAATAAATGTTCCCCTCATCATAAGGATTTCTTTCTGTCCCTATAGCATGACATCAGGAAGGTGAAGGCATTGACTATAAAACAAAATCATGCTAGCTATGGCAGACTCCTTCAGATCACTTTGGCGTATAACAAATTATAATAGTGACTACTTTGATACAGAGGCAGAATACTTTAAGATTTGCTGAAAAACGTGTTTTTTTCAATGTTGGGTTGCGGTTCTCCTTTAAGTTGCATCATCTTTGTCTGTCTATTTTGTTTAAAAAACAGAGGTTTTGTTGTAATAAATGTTCTATTTGAGTTTCTTCCTCCTTTAATCTTTCTTCCATGTCATTTAGAGCATCCTCAATATCAGATATTTTACTATGGTGCTGTTGGAACATTTCTTTAAAAATGTCAGTTTGTTTTAAGCAGTTCTGTTTCAAATTTTCTAAGTTATCCTGAAAACCATCTATTTTCTAAGATAACTTCTGAAGTGTTGTTGTCAACAGGTGTATATCCCTCTTCAGAGAATAATTGCTTTTTTGTGGAGATAAGGTTATTGGAACATGTTTCATGGCAGCATTTATGTCAGTTGAGTTATAAAGACAAGTCAAATCAATTATGGTGAGTGAGAAGACAGGGAGTGTTTCTTTAGTTGCTAGAAAAGAATGAACAATGACTACCACTTTCATTTTGTATCATAAAGGACTAGTCAGTGATGACTGGATTATGAGAACAGATACCCAACATGTAACTCTTCTGCTCCTCTTACCTTGAAACACAGTTGTGGCTTAAAACAACATTTTCTGGGATCAGAGAATGTAAATAATTAGGTTAAAGAAAGGCAGTCTCCATTCCAAGCAGCATTTTCAGCCCAATGTGAAGAGAGAAATACTAACCATCCAACCACACAACTCTGCTCAATATGTCACCAATGCAACACAACAGGAAAGAAAAGAAGACATGCACTCCAAACAACTGAGTGAAATCTGCCTTGTCACAAAAAATACAGCAAGCAAATAGGGACAAGATCAATACTAAAGTAAACAGGCAATCACTTTTATGTTAGAAAAACCCAAGATTCACAAAAAAAAAAAAAACAAGCTGCATATCCTTCTTCAGTGAAGAGTCAGTGGGAATGCTTAGAGTTGCTATTTTTCTTCCAGCTAATAAGTGTCCAAAGGTTTCTGAAAGGAAAAAGGTTGATGAAACTTCACAACATTCAGAGGCAAGCTTACACTATTATAAAGTAGTGTGTAAAGTAATTTTTCCTAGAAGTAAATATTTTCTTGTTTATTTTGATTTTACACAGAGCTGTAAAAAGTGGCTGGTTTGAGCCATTTAGGCCCCACCCCACAGATTTAAATTAATTTTCTTATATATTGTTTGTTAGATGGGACATATATTTCAATGGATGTTTTTGTGTCATCCAGACTGGGTGCTTATTTGTGGAAATAAGGTTTTTTGAACATATTTAAGGGCAGCATTTGTCAGTTGAGTTATAAAGGCAAGTCAAATCAATTATGGTGACTGAGAAGAAAAGGACTGTTTCTTTAGATCCTGGAAAAGGATGAGCAGTGACTACCACACTTTTTTTTTCTTATAAAGGACTAGTCAGTGATGACTGGATTACGATCATTACTGGAGCTTGATAGTACTCCATTTTGTGAATGTCTTAATGCCTGTCTGTGGAGTCGGTTAGCACAATATTGGCTTCAGGGTCATTGCTTTATTTAGAGAACTTGGTCTGGCTGAGATCTTAACAAACCAGATGAGATCATACAGGGCTATGTAGGGCTTTAGCTGACATTTATATTGATCCCTACCTCTTTAAGTTAAAGTCTTCTACAAGTATAAAACAATTTTTTTTGTCCAGATGAAGGGTGAAGAAATGAAGGACTGTGAAATGTGATGGATCCTGCTATTGATTTTCTATAAATGCATATTTTTTATTTTATGGTAACCATCTTAAATGTTGGGACCTGCTGCAGTGATTCCTGAAATATGGAGACTGAATGGTCAAAAGATTGGACTTGCATATAGTAAATCTGAAATGTCATTTCTTGGAATATTTTGTTATCTCCAAAGTATGATGATCTTGGAGTTGGTATATATAAGTTTGAGGGTATGGGGACTTGCCCCCACATCGGCAGTGTAGGGGGACCTCTGCAAAAAAGTTTTAAGAAGAAGAGTGATTTTTGAGAGTCAGTTTTTCTGTATTTTTTTTTCAGATTTTCAGCACTCAGCCTTATGACTGTTGACATTTCAATAGGGAGCCTTGTTTTATAATATGTATAGTCACTATAACTATTTGTAACTCAATCTCCTAAACTTGGAATATTTACAAAGAACAATGTGGTTAGAACTGCCATTTTCAACAGCCTGAATGCCAGTTGAAAGTTTAGTTTTATCATAAGTAAGATCAGTCACTACTGCAAATTCTGGAAAGGCACACCATTATCCGTATGGACACGTTTACTCTGAGAAGGTGGTGCTGGCTTCTGAAGCTCTAACTCAGCCAAGTATTTTTCCTTATCTTGACTGGTTTTGTCTGATCTTTTGAAGTAACTTGTTAGTTCCTGGATCTAGGAATTTAATCAGCTGTTTCCTGGTTTTGACTGTACACTTGCATATGAGGAACTTGTGCTAGATACCATTTCAGAAACTCTGTGTAACCAATTACTGCACCTTGAACTCTACTTATAGCACGAAAGAAATGTTGACTTTGACTAGATTCAACCCTACTCTTTCTCCTTTATGTAAAACTGAAAGATTTTTTGATGATTTATAATAAAGTTTCTGTTTGCATCACATTTTATATAAAGAGCTCAACAGCTGTCTGTTAACTATCAGGTACTTGTAGACAAAAATGAGGTATGTACTGCACACTTTAGACATCTACCCATTAACAACTGTCTAAGAGAAAGACTCACTGACTACATTTGAGAATATACCAATAACAACCACTGGAGTCAGAATTGTTACACTTCTTGAGATTTTAACAGCTTGGACCATTCCTTCTACTAGCACACTGCCTTAAGATTCTCAAAGATTTGAGGTAATGTATCTGAATTTTCATTGATTCAGAAAGTTCTAAAAATACCTGACTCTTAAAACTGAGGTCCATTACCTGATATCATTACATCAGATGTTCCAGGTGTTGCAAAGCCTGATTTTATTTCATGTACCTGAGCAACTTATGGAAATATCTGTAATAGTTCATACAGAAGAGTTGCTGTACATCTTTGGCACAGGTTATGTCAGACAGCGAATTACCAATTCAATAAACTATGTTTGGGTTAGTGTTGAGTTGAAAGAGTTTGTCAATAATCCCAGCACTAGGGAATAGTGTCAAAGGCCTTGGCAAGTTCCACATAAGTAGTGTGGAATGCATAACCCTTATCCATATCTCAGTAATCCTTTCAAAAAACTCAACCAGGTTGAGTAGGCATGATCTGCCTTTGCAAACCCAAACCAATGTGTATCCAGAGATATAAGTTCACACCTATACCATTAGTTATTAGTTCAGATATAACATGTTCAATACCCTTGCAAATAATATCAGTAAGACTAATAGGCCTGTAATTCACTGGGTCAAGAGAGCAGCCACCTTTATGCAAGGGCATCTCAATTGCCATTCTCTATACCTTAGGAACATAACCACTGGAGATTCAGTTTGAAAAGTTAATGGAGGGAGTTTGCTAAGTGGGACTTCATGCTTTTCAACAGACATCCATGGATATTTTTATGACCCATGGCAATAATGTTTTTCAGTTTTAGGGCATACCAAAATTAATCTCAGTTGGGATGTGAGGATGAATGGAGGGGGCAGAAGGGAGAGTGGGTGGAGTGAGTTTGGAATATAAGTTATTCTCAAGAATATTAGCAATGTCTTTCGGGTTAGGGAAAGAGGTACTATTGGACAGAGGTTCAGTACAAAACTGTTAACTTCTTTAATGGGCTACTGTAGGTCAAAATGTAAATAGTCATTTAATCTGTATTATAGTTGGATTAAAATGTACAGTTGAATGCAAAATATATAAGGTATGTAAGTAACTAAGATATAAAGAAGACATATGGTACATGAAGGATTTGAATCGGAGTTTAAAATATGTTTGAATAAACATTTGAAACAAAATGTACTATAATGGCTGATGTGAACACAACTACAGATCAAGGGAAAGAACTATATGTGGCATAAATGTCATGGAGTTTAAGCATGAGTAATGAGATACCATATGCAAATGTAATAAGCAATGCAAACTTCACTGAAAATATTCAGTACAATATTGTTGCATCTTAAAGTTGATGGTTATTTCTAAGGTTCCTAATATAACCAAAGTTATGAATGTCTTTTGAATTACTTGCAACTCTTAAGTTCATAGTAGAGGCTATATTGGCCAGATGTTTCAGAATGTTTTTCTTTTTTCTTTTGATCCACTGACCAAAACCATAGTAACTCTGTAAGCATTATTGTTACATCTTTTAAGTTATAGCTGAGTTTGGAAAGATATTGCAGCATACCTAGGAAACGTGCAAGAGGTATTTTTCATGAGGCTTTTGCAGTTCACATTTGCTTAAAATTTGTCAGCATCAGGCTTAAACCCTTCTGAAGTCAACATATGTCCCACTCACTTAAGCTGCCAGATTTCTTCTTCCCCAGAAATAGGTTATATTTCTGTTTATCTCCCCATACTATAATATCATTAAACCCAGTACAAACTATCAGCTGGGTGGAGTATAACTGATGGCAATACTAGGTAGAGTAGAACTGATGGCAGCACAAGGTGGAATAGAACTGATGGCAGCACTAGGTGGAACAGAACTGATGGCAGCACTAGGTAAAGTAGAACTTATGGCAGCACTAGGTGGAATAGAAATTATGGCAGCACTAGATGGTGTAGAACTGATGGCAGCACTGTTGAAAAAGGAAATAGTGGAAATGATCATACCTGAAATGGATTACTGAGAACAGTGAGAGATCAGTGGCATCAGAAAACAGAATGCATGAATGGTTCCTCAAGGGGCTAGATTCCAAAAGCAAACGGGAATGCTTCCACTCTATAGGACCTTAATGAGCTCACACCTTAAATACTGCATGCACTTCGGGTGACAATATAAAGAAAAGGATTAAGCAACTTTAACAAATTCAGAGGAAAGCTACAAGAAAGCTCTTTGAGTGGGGGTGGAGAATGGATATGATCACAAGTTACAGCAGCTACAGCTCTTTTCACCTGAAACCAGAAGAGACAAGACAGCATGACAGTGGTGTACAAGATCATGCCAGGTAGATGTAAAGGGATCATTCTAAACAGGAAGAGCAGTAAGGGAAGGAAGAAAAGAACTTCTTCACAGAGTAGTAGCAGCAGATTATGGGGACCATCTATTCCCTGAATCTGTGAAGGTACTGTAAATCCATGGACCTGATAATGAAAGAGTGGTTGGGAGAGAATATGCAGAGGCATTCAAAATGGTATGGGACAGGTGGAGAAAGGTAACGGGGAAATAGGTACAGAGAGAAGGTATAATGTTAAGATGTGTACTTTGGTAGACAATATAAACTTAGTGAATCCTAATTTCATCATACTAATATAATGTAATTCTGACTACCCCATCTAATCCTTCAACTATTCCTGCCACCACCTTTTGGAATACTTTTGGAATTGAAGAGCTTCCAAACAGTAATCACAGAAATCTGTATCTGCCAGTAGGTGTGCTACTTGGAACCAGCTTTGTGTAGTTTAATATATCAGAGCCCTTGGTTAGCATCATATACCAAAAAGAATTTAACATAAAGCATTGTTGCTATTATGTTTACTATTTTATTTATTTGTTAACCAGGTAAGCTCAGGTGATACAAGTATCCCTTTCCAGGGATAACCTGTAAGCACTGTATAGTTTAATGACTTAGTGTCACCCCGTAGGCAAATGGAGGTGTAAGGAATCAAACCCTTTACTCTTGACTATGAAAAGCAGCTCATTAATGGCTAAGAGCCTTAATCCTCTACAATAACTGTCAGACTGATGTTGCTTTAATTATATTACTTTAATTGTCTAGGGCGGATAATGCTCCCTATCCACTTGTTTAAGTTTTGAGGGGCAGCATTCAGTGATGAATTACATTTTTTTCATCTCCCACAGACATATCCATAGTCATCCCCTTTTTTTAATTTCTCCATATCTTTTGAGTTTTTAATACCATGACAGGAATGGACCCCATTCCTAAGTCAAAGCATGATTACAGTTCATGAAATATGTATTGTTTCAATATTTGATATCAGCCAGAAGTGCTCTTCCCAACACCAAAGATGTGGCCAGTAATGATTCCTTTTGCAATTCATACGTTCCTTTGTGAATGTTACCATGTTAGTTCAATTTCTTTAACTATGACTTCTCTGGCTTCCATTTTTTTAATAATTCTTGTTCATGTTTAGTTTAAGAACAAATGGAACTCATCTTAGAGAACAAATCACTGGTATTGTATCAAGGAAGCTCTTACTGTGATATTCTTAAACAACCCAAGTCTTGAAATACATTAGAATAGTTCTTCAAATATCTTCAGAGCTCTCCAATGTGTATTTAGCACTATATGACTTGTGTTTCTTAACCTGCAGTGAAGTACTTATTGAAGACACTTTTACTGTGTCTGTCAGCATTATTAATAATGTACATTTTTGCACTGACACTAATTATCTCAGCATTAGACACACCAGCGAATTAACTCTGTTCTGCATTAATTGAAGGACTGCCCACACATCTGAGTCAGTCGGCTTTGTGAATGTACTAGTTGTGCACAAAAAGACACTGCACCACTTCAGTATGATTAGATTTATTTTTACTTTTCTGATTTATTTTTGCATATGTTGCAGCCTGTACTAGCTAAGGAATTAATCTGTGATTATACAGCATGGCTTCTTCAATTTATACTAAGTGCTTGAGACCTAGAATTTTTGTTTGCCTAAACTGAGCATGCAAACAATGTGTATGGTTTGAAATTGTACTTACAGTCAAGCTAAAACATAACTTTGAATATGTCATAATCAAGCATGGTGTCTTGAAGACTTTATTGTTTAGAGTCAGTATCTTGCATGTAGACTCAAACAGTATATGCTTTCATCTTATGACTCAAGATGATATGATAGAATTGCCATTAATCAGCAATCACAGCCACAGCTTACAGTTTAAATTGAATTTCTTTAATCCTGAAGATGGTAGCTTCGTCATGTTTTACAGCATGCTGTATGTTCAATTTATGCATTTCTGTTTTGCCAAAAAGCATTTCAATTTTGATCTTCTATTTACCTTTACTGCATTCACATATTGCTGCAAAATGTCATTTCAACTTTTACAGACTTGCAAAATAGCCACAGACCACTCAAAGCCTTCTGATTCTACAAGCTTTATATTGCTTGAAGTATATTTTTTTGCATTTGCTGTGATTTATTCCATTTGTATTCATTCCCAGGCACTATGTTAAGTGTCCCATGGTTGACAGCATTGACTTTTTTATTTTTAATAATGCTAATGTTTCTCAGATTCATTATGTGATTTAAGATGACTATTTGAAAGTTTATTCACTTTACAAACATCTGTCACTTTTTACGTGTCTCTTTTCCATAAAAGTCAGCCACTGACCTGATCATTCCTGGTTTCACACACAGTTCTGTCTCTTATTAACGAATCATACATGTTAGCAATCTGATACTTGAACTATGTGTTTTAGTTTAGCTACAAAGGCTGCAACTAGCTCCCAACTCCCTTGGTTTCTAGAGAAAAAATGAATGCCTTACATATGGTAGATTCTTATTTGACTCACATTATTCTTGAAATGTATTTTTCAATACAAAACTATTGTCTTTGTCTTCCTCTTTAAAGTTAAAAGCGTTTAATACCCTAATTTCCTCCTTGTCTGCAATATGAAGAAGCATTAAACAGTGCATAATTTCCATATTTTTCTGCAACCTCCACATGCAGTGAGATACAGCTCACACTAAATTTACAATTTCCAGGTTTTTGACAGGTTTCCATAAAGCTTCAAAAGCCATTGTTGGTGGTAGAAAAAACATCTTAAAAAATGAAGAAATGAAGCTAAAAACGAGGGATTTGTTGCAGTCAGTGCAGCATAAAAATTAAATGAATATTTTCCAGTGACATTCAAGACATTACTACATTGAAATAAAGGATGTATTGTACAGCTGTGTGCATTGTCCTAGAATGAGCACAGATAAGCTGCAGTTCATAGAGCCCACCTAAAGGACAACAACGGTTTCTATTATTAAATGCTAAACTTCTCTGTCCTTTTTCTCCCTATTTACAGTCCCTGCTATGAATAAACAACAATACATCATTTCAAATATTTTAAATCAACTGTTTCTCTCCACTAGAACAGTACCTTACCATATTGTGGTGATTTCACTTTCAAAAAACTTTTATCCCACCCTGTTAAAGCTTGCTGCAATCTCCAATTCATTGATGTCATCAAGGCCAGTGAATACAGGTAGTTTTCTGGCCAATTCCCTTCCCAAACTGACATCACCATGACCGTCCTAAAAACCCACCCATGCTGTGATGTTACAGCTCCCTGATCCTTCCCCTACCCATACAGGACATAAAGGCTAGGACAAGAAAACAGTACATGAGTCAAGTCTCTTGCTATGAGCTGTCAATCGCAGCAGGTAACAGTTCAAATTACCCTTAGCACTTTGACAGCTAGGGAAGTTAGGTGTGAAGGGGGATGGGAGATGATTCGAAGTATTACAATTCAGGCTTCACAAAAGACTGCAATTTAGCCATTCTAAAAGGAAGTAGCAGTAAAAAGCACTTTGAAAGTCTGTTCTGTGGCATTTGCACTCTTTGTGTTTTAAGTAGTCATTGAACAGCATGAAATGTTATTTAAAACTGACTGAAAGACAGCAGTGTATGCATGTAAAATCAATACAGTGACAGGAGGTTTAGGAAGAAAGAGGCCTGTGTGATGTAATTTTTTACAGACAAGTACTTCATTGCAGGATACCTACAGACAGACTAAACAATCAGGATCATTTCAACAACATTAAAGATTTTTTTGTTTAAAAAAAGTTGTGTGACATGAATCCCATAATTATATACATGTGCAGAGTCCAAACAAGTAAAGTTGTGCTGAAGTAATCTTTGCACTATCATGAATACAGTTACAATAGTAAAGCAGTTTGTAAGCACATCTGTGCTTTCATTAGCCTGTACCACATTCTTGTGACCATAATACTGTCAATTTTCACTTATCAGTAACAGGGGTCTATATTAGATCACCGACCGCTTAAAGAAGCGAACAGTGATTAATCGACCCTATGTAAGTGAAAGCTTACAATCTTGAACTGTCAGAACAGTGATTTTTTTCCTAGGGAAAAAAATCGCTGTTCCAAAATACATACACACAACACAGGCACACCAAACAAACAGCAATCCACACACATACACCCAAAATCTTACAGCTAACCCTACACTAAACTATACACATGCCACTAACTATCCACTTAATCCAAACCCTAACCATAAGGTCCGTCACTATCGCACACTCACCTCACCCGCTCCCTAACCCTAACTCACCTAACCCGCCCTAACCCTCATGTCCACACAATCGCACACATATCTAACCCGTGCCCTAACCCTAACTCACCTAACCCACCCCTAACCCTCACATCCACACAATCGCACACTTACCTGAACCCGACCCGTAACTTTCCACCACAGTGCTAAAATACCGAAGCAACAGAAACGGACAACCAAAATCTTTCCCTAGGAAAGATTTCGGTTTTCTGTTGCTTCAATATTTTAAGCTTTTGCTCCGTAGGGTTCGATATTAGAACATTCAAAGGTTTTAAACCTTGATGTTCTAATATAGACCTCAGTAACAGTCAGGAGTCTCCCAATAAAGACACATGTTAAACCAACAAAACATCCTTGCTACTTCAGATTTAAATCACTGCATTTCTACAATTACTGAAAAACATCAAAGTAACTGATTTTTCACTGATCAGTAATCATTTACACTGCTGTAAGGATTTCCCATTTACAAATGACAGCTTACAGTATTCAAAAAAGCCATTGTAATATGCTCATTATATGAATAAGACAAATGTTTCTTGAAGTAAATTTAATAATTTTACCTTATTTTGAACTGTTTCATAATAATTTTCAATACTTATATTATGTTTACTTTGAAAAGTCCATGATCTATCAAGTAATTTGCCACCTAACTCAAGCAATTCCAAGGTAGTACAGTGCTGTTAAACTTACATATACAAGTTCAGGGTCTATTACACATTTTGTATGCAAATTAGGCCCTTTTACATTTATCACTGTGAATCGCAGTAATACGCAAATGTGTAAGACACCTTATGCATATAATTGATCTCAGCTTAACACTTATCTTCAGGTATTTTATGCTTTTGCCATAAATCGATGTGATTATCAAAATGCTTGCACATTTCCATAGCCAGAGTGAATAACATCTACTGACTGTATATGCATATAAATGTAGTGACACTTTTTACTGATTACCACTACAAAAGTTCAAAACCCAGGACTGTGAATATCCCCAAATTGTTAATATGAAAAAAATACAAAAATGCAAAAAAAAAATTAAAAAAAAATTAGACTTTTTATGTAGTCTTTGACAGGTTAAGGAGAAATACAGTATTAGTATTTTATTGATTTTATTGTAAATGGATGTGATCTAATAGAAGCAACCTTTACAAATCAGCGGAAAGCAAATACATCTGGATTTCCAAAACACCAAGCAGAAAGAAAATGCAGCTTTTAATATTAATTCCAACACTGTGAAGTATATGTACAGAGAACACTGTGCATATTGCTAAGAACTGCTGAATAGAGGCTGAGACACAGATGTTAACACCAAAAAGCTTTGCTGAAAATGGATTCAGAAGGCAAGATCACATGACACATTATCCCCCTAGTAACAGCTCTTTCAAATACACAAATACACTAATGCCTCAAATATGCATATATGACACAATTGTAAGAGATTTGTATGTGGCTGTGGCATGCATTCTAGTGTAGAAATCTCATTGTCCTCTCCAACCTACAGCCATAATTTTGTTTAGATTGTTTATTTTTAAGTACATACTCTTCATTTATTTATTTTTTAACTGTTCTTAGTATTCAATTTCATCTCTATAGTCTCTGTTACTTACACTACACTAGTTTTATCCTCTTCTCTTCTGTGTCCATTAAGTATTTCTTCTACCTCATCATATTCCTCTCTTCTTTCAACATCGTCCTTTCATAGATGTTTGAGTTTACTAAAACTTCCATTGTTTGATTGTCTGAGGCTTTTATACCACTCTCCTTTTATATATCCTTATATATGCACCGCTCTTTTCAGCCTTTTCCTGTACTTTGTTTTCTCTTTCTTAATTATACCTTTTCTAATCTTCCTTATTCTTTCCTTCTACTCTTTCTTGCATATTTTCTACACAAATTCCTTCTTATACTACTGTTTCTTTCATTTATTTTTGCATTTTACATAATCTTTGCTTTTGCCATTTCAATTTAAGATACAGCTGCATGACCTTTTCTGGTCCTCATGGTAATAAGGGTTTATGTTACATGATCAAAACCTTAGGTTATCGAATACCTAAAGGTCGATCACTAAACGTCAAACTCTGAAAATCGCGGATGGCCGTTTCCACACAGGCAAACAAGTAATTTGGCCATTACATGGATTTTGCCCTTTTTACAATGTAGAGCGATCTCAGAGTTGGTATATTTAGTTAGGGAGGTATGGAGGGGGCACAACCCCCCACTTGATTTCTATTTCCAAGTTTGTTTTTTTTAATTTGGCCAATGGCATTGTTTCCTTGTGTGGAAATGGACTTTTGCGATTTTCAGAGTTCAAGGTTTAGTGATCGACCTTTAGGTATTCGATAACCTAAGGTTTCGATCATGCAATACAGACCCTGATAATAACACAATCCATATGACTGTAGCCCTGTGTGTCATATAAACTGCATTTTTCTTCATTTTTCTCACATCACAGTTAATTTAATTTTAAACTTTTTTGTTACAGGCCTAGCATCTTCTATGTTATTCTCTTCATCACAATAGAAAGATACTTTTTTAGGAGAACTTTACTGCTGTATGAAGTTTATGGAGTCAAAAGTGTTGAAAGCCAATTGGAAAATGTGAATCCTGAAATATGAAAGTAGACTGGATACAAATGTATGGGTGTTGCAACTACTGTGCATTTTGGAAGAATGCAGTGATAACAGGTCTTGGATTGTGCAATGATGTGAAAGGAGCTGTGATGTAAGGAGGTGTAGTGTGAAAATGGTGAAAGTGTTCCATGTGACTGTTACCATCTTGTGTGAAGATGCAGAGCTAATAGGGTAAAACTCTGGAAAGCATTGTGGATTTTCCTTAGTAGCAATAGTGACTTCAGACTCATAGCATTATTTTCAAGAGTATGCAAGAACTTGAGTATTTACCCTTGTATCAAATATTGTATAAGTAGACTAAAAGAGCCATGTTTCTGTAGATGAATAACGTGTGTGTGTGTGTGTGTGTGTGTGTGTGTGTGTGTGTGTGTGTGTGTGTGTGTGTGTGTGTGTGTGTGTGTGTGTGTGTGCACGCATGTGTGTGTACCTGCATTGTTCTGCATGCATGTTCTCAGTGTGTGATGTGTTGGAATATTGGTATTTCAGAAAATGGTCTGAGGATGCTGATGTCAGAAGACACATATTCAGTTTTCTTTTGTTGGTAGTGAAAAATAAAACACCATTGCCCATCCTGAGAATACGAGGCTTGGTAAATGTGTTACTCTATTTTTTATTTATCTTTAACTAAGTTTTACATGCATCTGTCTACTACCCTTACTTGTCAGAAATCACATTTAGATACTTAAAAATCTTGTAACATTTCCTCCTCTTCCATTAAAATCACAATTCTCATTAAAATAATATGGTTACAGATTTGGTTAGTTTATGACTTGCCAGTCTCACCTAAAAGTTGAACCACATTTCCTTTATTTTATTGTTTCTAAACCAATTCAAAAACTGTTCTTATGAGTAATCTTTATCTCAAATGTAATTTCCATATTTCATATTTAGAACTCACAATGATCTTTCAAAATAATTTCCCCAGTATAGCTCTTACTTAGGAGGTCTGTGATATTTCTCGTAAAAAGTTTCAGTACGCTTAAAGGAATGCACTTCACAGACCCACAAATTGTTTCACTGTATCCATATGTTTTATTTCCGTGCCAATGTTCTCTCATTCATGTGTCTAGCCACTCATACTATCCAACCTGCCCTTCTTAGGAATTTGACCATTGGCTACCTAGACCTTACATTTTGACATTTTCTTCATTATGCATATCCTTCCTTCTGTTGCTATCAGCCATTTCTCCACCCCCCACCCCCACCCCACATACTCTTATAACTATGCTGTTTGGATTGTCTAATCCTCCCTGCTGAACATTCCAAATAAAGAGCAAACAAAAGTGGAGGAAATAAGCATCTCTGTCCAGTTCTTAGAAATATTAAAAATAGCACAGATAAACATGCCTGAATTTTCAAATTTGCTTTGCATATTGCGTACATTGTTCTAATCAAAACATCCTATTGCTGTTCAAAGTTAAAAGCCAGCACAACCTTCATCATATAATTCCACTGTATTGTATTAAGGGCTTCCTCTGAATCAGAACTTACCTCTGATTATAACTATATCTCTGATAGAAGCCACAAATTAACCCTATCATGACATCTAATGGGAATTCCTAGCTACTGCATGTTAATAGCAAACAAAAGGGAAACTACATGTACATTAAAAACATACAAAAGGAAATATTCAGTTTAATATACTATGTATGCATGAACTAGGAACATGAAGCTGTATACAATTTCTTAAAATTCTTTTTATCTAAACAGACTAACTAGGATAAATTGCTTAATCCTAATAATTATTTGTTGATATGAGTAAATACAGGACAGTAATGTAATTAAAGCAGACAGGAAAAAAGATGCATTTAAAACTGTCACTGTCAGAAACATATTTGTAATTCTTATTTAAATATAAATGTAATTCAGATTAAATAAATCACTATTTACATTTACAGTAAAACATATGCTTATAAGACTTTTTAGATTAATTGCTAAATGAATGAAAACACAGTTCAAATGATCATTCTTGAATCTGACTGGCTGTTAGAGTTCAGTGAAGAAAAACAGGTTCAGAGCTCACACATACTTCCTGGAAGAGAGTACAGATTTTCATGAGTCTGAGTTAACTGAAGCCTTTAGAAGCTTGAGCTTGTCATAAAAGTCGTCAAAACTCCATCAAAAAAGTAAGTAGGCAAGAATTTTCTAGTGAAGTGATGCTTTTAAGCATGACTTGTAAAATGATGACTATTTAAAATAAAGGCTCCAAATTACCAACCACGCACAGCTATAAGTAATATTAACTAAATGGAGCACATTGCAGAAGTTCAGTTACGTAGTAAATGCATATATAATAATAAAATGTCACCACTTTCTTTTTAATTTCTTAACTGTAACACAGTAAGTATTTCTCTCTCATGCAGTGATTAAATACTATGACACTAGAACTAAAACAGAAAGGGAAGACACTTACATGAAGAAATAAGTATAGGATATAAAAGAAATATATATAAAAAATCTTTTGGCTTTTCCTGGTTAGGGGTCACCACAGCGGAACTCTGGTCTGCTAATGATTGGCAGTGGATTTTTATGATGCCAAGTTGCCAGCCTGACATCCAACCTCTAAAGAAGGCACGCCCATTCACAAACTCACCTACCTGCGTGTCTTTATACATCATTCAACTGTGGGCAGGACATGCAGACTCCACACAGAAGGTGCTCCAGCCGAGAATCGAACCAGAGAACCTCTTGCTGTGAGGCGACAAGGCTAACCGCTGCACCACTGCAGCCTACATAAAAGAAATATATATAAATATATGAAATGAGTAAGTGATTTTATACCATTCACTAGTGCTATGCCATGTATATAAAGAGATAAAAATATAAAATAGTAGTTTGCAGTTGGATAAGATTTTTGATTTACTTGAAGTTTGAGTAATATATATTATTTATAAAGTTAGCATTGTTGTGGGAAAGATAATAGGAGAGAAAAAAAGTTACATTACCTTCTGTGTATAATTCCACATTATTTATAAGGGAGAAAACAAAGACTTGCATGAAATGTGAAGTTATGTATAATCATTTGTCTCTGGGTTTTTTCTTTAATAGTCCACTCATTTTTTGAAGCTTGTCTTTTTAAGTTAATTGAAGAATCTATAGGTTCAGGTTGAAATAAAAGGTTCTCTTTTGGACAATTATGAATGCTTCTTCGAGACAGTCAGAAGTTTTCCTTCTAGCAGGGCTAGTCTTATTCTTGCTGAAAATATGAGTTGTGCTTTGATTCCTTCCTTTTTTAATGATTTTATTTGACAGACACATGCTCTTCTTTTGGACATTACAAGGGTTGAAAAGTTGTTGTCAAACCTGATAGTTTGATCACCAAGTTTTAATGGAGCAAGGGATCAGGCAGTTCTTAAAACAAGGTATTTGTCTTGAGTGGTGCTTGGACAGCTGTTTTTATGGATACAGAAGTTGTAGTTAAAGACCAGTGTGCCCTTTCTATCCCAAAGGATATTGCTTCAGGTAGGTTTAGGATTTTAGGAATCCAAGAAGTCAGGAAATTAATCATATTGTCTCCCTCCATCTGCTCTGGGATGTCATAGATTCTTATGTTGTTTTTCCTTGTTCTAGTCTCAATGTCATCTATCTTTTCAATGAGTCTGGTGTTTTCTTGAAGAAGAAAGTCTATGTTTTTCTCTCTTTCTGTTAACCTGTAGTCTATATCTGTTACAGAATCTTCCAAAGCAGCATGCTTGTCAGCCCATTGTTTAAGGACTTCATTTAATAAGGTTATTTGTTTGGTGGTATCTTCTTTTATATTGTCCACTTTTAAGTTTAGTTTGTCTATTTTACTCACCAGGTCCGGAACTGTAGTAAGGATTGCCTGTATTTCTTCATTGTTGTCTCTTGCCAACAAAATTTGGAGCTGCTCATCTTCCTTTGTGAATGTGGTTTCAATGTCCCTTCTGTTTGAAAGTTTGACAGGAAAATATGAAACTTTTAGCTTAAAAATTACACCAACTTGTGACGTGACTTCTAGAATCTGATTTTAGTAGTTTCTGGTCTTTGTTGGTGAAATTGAATAAAAAATCCTGTCAGGAAAAAATGAAGATTACAGAGCTCAAGAACTCTGCTGCTTTCAGCTCGCCATCCAAGCCACGTCCCAATAACATGTATTATGATTGGTATTCTGGTCATTACACCAAAAGCTGTTGAAAGTTCAGACCCATTATTACCAAATTACAGAAAGAAAACTAGATAACAAGATGCTGTGCTGGCCAAAGGAAGAATTATTCATCTCAAAGGGAAAACTGAATTCAAACAGAATAGTCACATTCAGTGCAAGAAAGTCTAGATGTAATGACATGGTTAGTGAAACAATTCAGCTATGGAATCTCTTAAATTCAAAGTCAACTATCTAGTTATGATTCAAGTTAGTATGCAAGATATGTGATATCCATGTAAAGTAGGCCTGCCAAGTTTATCCATGACTATACAACTGTTATATTTCTGATACAGTTATCCAGGCAATGTTTGTTGATTGGTTATACATTTTTTTGTATGACATTGATACTGGACTCCCTGTTATAGTTCTAAAAGCTCTTTTTTATCTTGTTTGCGCAAAAACAAAATTAAATATTAAGCACTGGAAGCTATCCAGAGATCTATATAGTTTATTTTCCTTATTCAGTTCAAGATGGTTCATCTTTACTGTCTACAGCATCATGAATAGACAGTGTTATTTATCCACGCCAAATAAATTACAGTGTAAGATGACAAAATGTGGGCATTGCAAACAATGTAAATACAGTCTAGCATCAACCAGTATTTCTGTTATTATTTTAAAACTATTCCTTGTGGAGGTGTGTTTGAATGTAACACTAAATGTATAGTGTAGACTGCTTTGTGCTGTACTTGGTCAGTTAGCAGAAATAAAAAATTTAGGTAGCACTTATCTTTGTTCAATATACTTTTTTATTAAATTAATGTTTTTTTGCCTCCTGGTGTTTGCACAAAACAATCAAATGCGGTAAAGAGAACTCTGTTTACTGCTTAAAAATAATCTGTTCTCCATTTTCTTCACATTATTTTATGTATTTCAGGTAACTGTGTACATTATGCCAGCCAATGATGAGCCACCTGTTTGTAAACCAAATTCATACTCCATGACAATTCCTCCAGATCTAAGTATGGGTACAAATATTCAGAGATTTCAGTTAACATGTACAGACCGTGATTCTAGCCCCAGATCTTTCCGCTATGTTATTGGTTCAGGTATGGCACTTTTTTTTTTTTTTTTTTTCTACATTGCCTCTTCATTGTTATCAATAATTTCTATTTTTTTCTGTTGGAATAAGGGTTTCATAATTACAGCTGTAAGTGCATGCACCTCAGAGCACTTACATTTACTAGAAAATGAGAATACTTGAAATATGGTCTGTTACTTTAATGGGACAACAGCACTGCTGAAATTTGTTCTGTGACCATAGTAAGGGGTGCAAATTGGAGTATAGGGCGTAGTACAAGAGGAGGCAGCAAGCAGGAAAAATAAATCACACAAGAAAAATCTGGTAAGGTAAGAATAGAAGAGGGAGGAAGGATAGCATTGTTTTGTGAGGCAGGTGCCCTTTTTTTCTCAAGATGGAAATGTGGGAAGGATGTAGGTGAAGGTGAAGGTGTGGCAAGAGATTGAGGGAAAGTAGCAGACAGGCAAACATATTACAGAGACAAAAGGCTGACAGAGGAGGTGCTGACACACTGAAGAATGGGAGAGGATAGTGGAGTCAAAGACATAATACAAATAAAAGGAGGACACTGGTGATGAGGTCTGGACAACAAACAGGGTAAGGTACTGACAAAAACGGAGAGCTACACTGGGATGAGGGATAGGATGGGTGTAGTCTCCTAAACTACACTGCCTGTGCAATCCACAGAGGGAGGTCAACCAGCTCTGTGTCCACCATTACTATGCGGTCTTGTTTGACGTGCTGTTGGCAGGGCTGGACAGGGATTCAATTGTACTAATCACAAGAGAAGCCTTTCCAGGTAGCTATTGCAGTCATCCAGTCACTCATCCACCAGCAGCTCAACCATCTCTGCCAACTCACTGCAGCTTACATAGCCACCACTCCTGGCACAGCAACCACTGTGAACAATGGTATTCCCAGCCAGTGAAGCATCACCAGTGGTAGGAGAAGTATTTGGATGGTGCTCTTGATGTTGCCTGGGGAGATGCAGGAGATGGTTGGGCTCAGTGTGGGAGACTGTGTATCCAGGCCTAACCACTACCAATGCTATGGCAGCTGCTGTACATAACAGTGAAAGTCAGGGATGGAAATGACATAACACATATTACAAAATAAGAGGCATGCATGTGACCACACATGGGAATGCAGCTGTTCTGAGACATCTCCACTGCCTGGGAGTGAGTTGCTTTGTATTTCTATAACATATTCCCCGCGTCGAGTGGCATTCCGAAAGACATGCGTGAATGGGCGTGCCTTCGTTGAAGGTTGGGCATCGAGCTGGCAACTCGGCACCATAAAAATCTACTGCCAATCATTAGCAGACCAGAGTTCTACTGTGGCAACCCCTAACCGGGAAAAGCCGAAAGACAAACAACAACAACAACATTAGCTTAAAACACTCAGCGCTGTTCATCAGGTGTTTGGTATGGTGTGTTATGCTCAGCAATTGCTTTTGCAGCTAATACAGTTTCAGTAGGAGTTTTTTTCCCATCTGTTCAACAAAAGCATCAGCTGCAGATGTTTCCAACATAGCACAAAGAGCAAATCACACCACTAAAAGCCATTCAAACAAATATAAAATGTGTAAGAAAAAAGAATGAATGTGTCACCTCTTGCTCTCAAATATTTGAATAACTGAAACACTCTTAGTACAAACTGCAGTTTATGTGGAAGCTTAGTAGTTCTTACAAGGACTGTTGAGCTGTTACAAACAGCAGTTAAAACTGAAGCTTGCTAAAACAGTTGCGCTGTAACAGCAGCTGAAACACTCGATACAAACAGCAGTTAGAGTGGAAGTTTGCTGGCTCTTACAAGAACTGTTGGGCTGAGGATCTGAAGAAGGTTAAGCATAACCGAAAGCACTTATCCTGTATTTTACTGTTTGTTTTACTATTTGTTTTATATAATAAAGAGTTTTTAACAGTCCTATTAGAACTGGGAAGCTCCTACTTAAATCGCTGTTTGTATCGAGTGCTTTAGCTGTTTTTAACAGCTCAACAGTTCTTATAAGAGCTGGTAAGCTTCATCTTAAACTGCTGTTTATCAAGAGTGCTTCAGCTGCCTTTAACAGCTCGACAGTTCCTGTAAGAGCTAGCAAGCTTCAACTTAAACTGCTGTTTGTATCGAGTGTTTCAGCTGTTCTTACCAGCCCAACAGTTCTTTTAAGAACCAGCAAACTTCCACTCTAACTGCTGTTTGTATCAAGAGTGTTTCAGCTGCTAACAGCTTAACAATTTTAGCAAGCTTCAATTTAAACTGCTGTTTGTAACAGCTCAACAGTTCTTGTAAGAACTACCAAGCTTCCACCTAAACTGCAGTTTGTACTAAGAGAGTTTCAGTTATTTAAATATTTTGAGAGCAAGTGGTCGCACGTTCATTCTTTTTTCTTACACCTTTCCAACATGGTGGCACACATGGGCCCTGGGAATGGTACCTTGGAGGATCTGCACAAGGCCATTTACAATTTAACATTCAGGTACAAGCAGTCTTGCAGGATACTGCCCACCTTAAAGACTCCATAGCAAAGCAGTTGCAAGCACTGGCACTTACAATGACGAGTAAACAGCAGCAGCAGTTAACTCAGCAGAGAGTGCTCATTACTTCACATGGCTCTCATGTCTCAGATTTACAACTGAGGCCACACCAGCTGGACGTGAAGCTGGATGATCTTGACAAAAGGAGCAGAATGATTAACCTGCACATTATTGACTTACCAGAAGGAAAGAAAGATGATAAACCAGTGGATTTATGAGAAAAGAATTTACGAGGGCACTGAAACTCCATCATCAGCTGGTAACTGAACAGACACACAGGACTGCTCCCAAGGTACAATCAGATGATTTCCCCAAATATTTTATTGTTTGTTTGTTTTTGGAACATTAATGACAGGGAAGTAGAATTTAGGAGAGGAAAGGTTATTGCTGGCTTGATGTTATGGATTACATTACACCTGATTGTAGTAATTTGTTGTTTAATAAAAGGAAGGCCTTGGTACCACTTATGAAGAAACAAAGCCAGATGGGCTGTCAGTATCAGTTTTGCTTCTCTGCGATGTTACATATCTCTTTGAATGGGCAAGTTACGATACTGGATAACCATGAAGACATTAGTTCATTTCTGGACACTTTCTTAGCTCAGAAATCTTCAGGTAAGTAATGAGGTAAGTTGTGTGAGATGGAAACTTTCACAAGATTCCATAACAAAGTAGGGATGATGGGGGCCTCATTCAATCCCCAGCTAAATCTCCTGCAGAAATGAAAATGAGTGTTACTCCCTCCACAAGTTACAATAATCAGTTACCTCCACTGGCAAGGAAATACCTAGAAGCTATTTCACCCCTGCCAGTTTCTACACAGAACAGAGTTTTGTCTCTTCAGTCTTTGGAAGAATAGGAGGGCAAGAAATTGGACTTTGTGACTCCTGACCCTACACCTGAAGACCCGTATTCCCTGTCCGACTCAGCATTGCATGATGTAAAGAGGCAGGAGGGAAATCATCCTAGCAAACCTTCAGTTACCTTAGTTAGTTGTATGGGTGAATGGACAGACTCCAATTATCAGCATTACGGCTGTCACCTAAGCTTATTTTAGGCCTTTTGTTGGGGCTGTACTCTTTGCATGCACCAGCATGGATGCTTCTTCCTTTTGCTCCTGCTTATATAGATAGACATTGTCTACATTTATTGGAGTAGGATATATTATTATCTCTGTTTTTATGAGTGTTTGTCTGTTCTGTGGTTGGCTGTTAAAAAGGCTGGATTGTCCAATGTTCTTTATCTATTGGTATTTACTGTTTAGCAAGTTATCTTAAAACTGTAGATATAATGGAGATGGTTGCTGTAATGGGGATGGTTGGTATAATGCAGATGGATACTATGATTGGTATAATAGGGATGGTTGGTATAATGTGGTGGTTGGTATAATGGTAATGGTTTGCATGGTTGGTATAATGGAGATGGTCGGTATAATGGGGATGCTTGGTATGTTTGGTATAATGGGGACGGTTGGTATAATGCGAATGGTTGATATAATGGCAATGGTCGGTATAATGCAGATGGTGGGAATGACTGGTATAATGGGATGGTTGGTATAATGGCAATGGTTGGTATAATGCGGATGGTGGGGAAGACTGGTATGATGGGATGGTTAGTATAATGGGGATGGCTGGTATAATGCGAATGGTTGGTATAATGGTGATGGTTGGTATAATGCGGATGGTCATGATGATTGGTATAATGGGGTGGTTGGTATAATGGGGATGGTTGGTGTGGTTGGTATAATGGGGCTGGTCAATATAATGGGGATGGCTAGTATAATGGGGTGGTTGGTATAATGGAGATGGTCTGTATAATGGGGGTGGATGGAGTGGTTGGTATAATGGAGGTGGTCAGTATAATGGGGGTGGTTGGTATAATGAGGATGGGTGGTACAATAGGGATGGGTGGTATAATGGGGATGTTTGGTATGGTTGGTACAATGAGGATGGCTGGTATCCTGGGGATGGTTGGTATAATGGGGGTGGTTGGTATAATGGGGATGGTTGGTATAATGGGGGTGGGTGGTATAATGGGGATGGTTGGTATGGTTGGTACAACGGGGATTGCTGGTATCCTGGGGATGGTTGGTATTATGGCTTTAGCTTGTGGAGTAGGAGGACTGACTCACAGAGCAATTTTAAGGCTCACCTTATCTTTTGGGTTTTTTCTTTCTTGCTGCTGATTCTTTCACTCTTTTTGGCTCCCTTTCTTCCTGTTTCCTGTGGTCTCAACCCCAAGTGATCCTTGTTGTATTTATCAAGTGCTTCGTAATTAATTTAGTTGTGGGATTTTCTTTATTTTTATTTATGTGGTTTATTATTTCGATTTTGAGATTTGGGTAGTTGTTGCATGACTAGTATTTCTACTAATGCTCTTCCCATTCAGAATGTTGCTGCTAATCAGGACTCTGCCATCTCATACTGATTAACTAGTAATACTGCTGCGAAGTCTATTAAAATTTTAATGTGGAAAGTACTGGGTCTTTCTTCCTGGAATAAGGCACAAGTGTGCTTTTTAGTAACCAGGAGATATTTACCTCATATTCTATTTTTGCAGGAGACTATACTGAAGAGAGTATCTGTGGCTACGTTTTTAAAGCAATGGAAGGGGTGGGGTGTAGCCAGTTGTGGTAAAACAGCTAAGCGGGACACTCTGATTTTAATTCATCAGTCACTACGGCGATCTCCTCAGGTTACCCATAAGAATAAGAAGGGTAGAGGGATAACTTTAAAGGAAGCCTTGGGTTGGAAGCCTGTCATTTTGGTGAGCTTCTATGATCCTAATATCAACACTTTAGAGGAATTTAGTCAATTTGTACGTATGCTGGAAGGCATGTTGAAGGATAACCTTTTCTTATTACAGGGGATGATTTTAATGTGGCATTGAATTAGAAGCCAGATATAATTCCAGCAGACAAGATGAGGTTGCCCCGTTTAGCAAGAGCATTTAATAACCTTCTCAGTGATCTTTCCTTGGTTTGTGTGTGAAGGGCTCTGCACCATGATGTGTGTGACTACACATTTTTGTCGCATGCTTTAGGTAGTGCAAGCAGGTTAGATTAATTTCTTACCAGTGCTCTGAGTATCTTAAATGAAGTTTGGGTGTAGTCTGGTTCTCATGGAAATTAGGAGTCTTAGTGACTCAGCTCCTCACAGATGGTGGTATTGGATTCCCTTATTCTTGTTATTCCCTCAGAAAAAGGGAAACTAGAATGTGCTCTTAAGGTATCTGTAGCTAGTAACGCTGTTATTCTGCAGATTCAGGACACTGCGGAGAGCCAGGAAAATATGAGCAGAAAGGGATGTGGGTAGAGCTAGGAAAATTATTGCATTAGAGCAGAAACTTTTTGTAAGGTAGCTCTCCAACAAAAGCACAGATTATAAGGATCATGTTTTGGGCTGAGAAATTTCACAATTAAGGCAAGGATGTAAGGCACTTTATATGGCTAGACAAGTAGACAAATGGGAAAGATAAAAGGCTGAGTCCTGGGATGAAGGGATTACATCACCCAGAGTATTAGCCCATTGAATAAAAGAGAGAAGAAGGGAGTACCACATCTCAGGCTCTACAGATGAGCAGGGACTGTTACAATGCAGTATAATCTGTATTATGAGACTATGGCTAAAACTTATGAAGGGGTGTATTTGTCACAAGCTTCTTGTAGTAGTGAGCAGTAGAAGTCCTTTTTTCCAAGCTATTTATCTCCTCAGATCACCACCAGAGACCTGGATACTTTAAATGCCCCAATTACTGCTACTGAGATACAGGAGGCCATTTGTTCTTTGTCAAAAGGCAGTGCACCAAGTCGGAGCGGGATACCTGTGGATCTATAGGGTGCTTTCTAGGGTATTTTAGCCAAGGAACTTCTGGCAGTTTACTGTAGCAAGGCATCTTTCCTGCTGCTTCTAGAATAGCTGCTATTATTCTGATACCCAAGCAGGGTCAGGATCTGCATTCACCCTTGGGATACTGCCCTATCTTTCTTTTAAAGACAGAAAAAATGCCTTTGCAAAGGTGCTTGTTCTCCACCTGGAGAAGCTGCTACCTATGTTGGTCCACAGGTGACAGCAGGGTTTTACGTAGACAAGGGGATCCATATTTGTTGTATCTGTGGTTAAATATTACCCAGTTTTGTAAGGTGCAGGATACTCCTATGGGGAAGTACTTCTTGGACTTCTGGAAAGCTTTCAACTCTTTGGAATTAGAATTTCCGTGGGATGCACTAGCAGCCTTTGGGATCAGGAACCCATTCACAGAGTGATATGAACTTCTATATAAATATTAGATTACAGTGATGCAGAAGCAATTGACAGCCCAAGATGGTAGAAATAGGATCTGGGACCCAGATACCAGACATTTTTCTGACCTAGGGGAGATGTTTGAAGGTCAGTATAGGGCCAGACACTTTTCCTGGGACAGGATTTGGGATAACCCCCTATATCAGGTAGGACTGTCCTACCTGATATAGGGCGTTATCCCAAATCCTGTCTACCTACAAAGTGCTTGGACATCTTTGTGAGTTACTGACCACTTGTCTTTCTCTACTTGTCATTTAGTGTAACACTTGCATGTGTATAGGCCTACATATGGTCTCATATAGCACCTGAATAGCTGTTTAGTCATGGTCAGAATAGCATACAAACCTCAGTACCAATACATATACATGTATACGTATCCAGATTTGCCACAGTAGATGTGACTGATAGGTATGCTGCTGCTACATAACTAATGCAATAATGCAAAAGTTTCTAAAGTAAGTGCATTTAATTAAATAAAGTAAAAACGTACACATCCCTGTGCCTAGAAATTCTTTCCATCCTCATCTGTTACAGAAGATGATTCTCTTGCATGGTCCCCTGAGATACAGAGTAAAATATAACCATTTAGTAAAATGACTACAACCTACTATGTAATAAGCAGGAAAGCAATTATCTCTAATAGACTGGATGAACAGTTACAATTCACTTAGGTGCCTTATTCTGACCTCTTCTTCCCATTAGCTGAGAAGGTTAGGATTGTGTCTCTGCAAGTCACTGTAATGGTGCCTGCTCTGCTTACCAGAGCATGGTATACAAGTGGTATCCAATGCAGCCCTGGCAAGACAGTGACAGGCATCTGCCTTATACTGGGGGTGCTCATAGGTGTTACCAAGCGGGCACTCATGGTGGTCCCCGTGCAGAAAATGAAGGATGATATTTGATATCTTACCACACCACCAGAGTGACCTACAAGACACAATGCCATTAGAAGCTATGGCCATACTCTAGTTCTCATTCCAGAGACTAATAGCTGGCTTCTCATGGTCACACCCTTTTTGTGTTTTGGAAATTGCCACACAACCTAGAGCATCTCAGTACAACAACCGTTACTGAGGTCTGTAAAAATAGTACTGAAAATGTTGACATGTTAGGGTGGCATACATGAGTGAGAAATGACATAAAATGCATGCACTACCTACATGAGACTTTGCTTTGAGGGCAGATTTGAAAACTGAAGGAGCCTCTTAGCATGACTATGCAAGTAGGTACAATGCATAAAAACAGGGATTCAGAAATCTTGATTGGGTCTGTGACGATTGGGGAGAGATGGACGAAGGCTGCCAGCCTAGTCAAATAGAATTTGATACATAATTCTATCAACTGTATAAATAAATGTAAAATACAGGCATGTTTTCTTGATAATAAATGTAAAATACAGGCATGTTTCTTGAATATAAGAAAACACTGTAAAATGTGAACTTCAAGATTGTTGCAACATTGCCATCTGCTGTAATGAAAACCAAGCCAAGTATTTCAAATGTGTCTTTTTAAGTTGAAAAGATCTTATGACTCTCATTAATGTTTACAATTCAGCTCCAGGTTAGCTGGATGAAGATTTCATGCCCACTGTTTTAAGGCTAAAGTCTATGACTAGAATTTAGATGTGGAAGGTGCTTTATTGCACTGGTTTCTGCTAGCATATACATGTGAAATGCCTTCTATTGTTGTAAGTTTCTGTGCAGGTGTTAGATTGCTAAATAATGCAGTTTGTTTGCCTGGGAAAACCTAAGTGTCAAAAATGATGTCATTTGGGGAGGGACCCAGCAAACATGGTTGTTAGTAATGTTTAAATACTATTTCTGACAAGAGACTAAAAGTATTTTGATCTTGGATATCCACTTATCAGCACTCTGCCTTATGCTCACATGTAAGTCTTAGCACTGTGATTTCTTGTAGGAATAGTTAAAGCTAGTAAAGATTAATTAGGTATTTTTCTTTGAAATCAGACCTATTCTACTGTATTATTTTAAGTTTCTGTGTGATCTCTGAACTCTTAGATATCTCTGTGGTGTAGTAGTTTTGTCTTGTGTTTTAATTATTTATTATTAAATATTTTTAAAACCTTTTACCTGTGGCTGATTTGTGTAGAGATAAGCTCTAGAGTACATTGCATATTTATAGAGGTTATTGTAACAGGCCAGTCTAAAGTAAGCCTTGACTGTTAGTCATACTACCATTGGATATTAATATTGCACAGTAATAATTGGACACCCTTTTAAGGGCCTTTTAGTAGCTGATATTATTAACTGGGCAGTGGCAGTAATTACTACCATATAGTCTGGGTAAAAGGGCACAGTTGGAGAATCTGTGTCAGCCTTTCCCAGGAGTGTCTGTGAAGTTGTATAAATACTTAACTCAAAGTGTGTGTGTGTGTTGTGTCAGCTACTTGGCAGGGACACAGAACACTGGTTGGACAGAGAGGGTACTGGAGGTTTTAGCTTGCCCAGTTAGGCTGAAACATGGACCCTATAGCTGTGCCAGTGGGGAGTCTTATTGGGGACCTGGTGAGCAAGGGAGCAACCAGCCCCAGACTGACTGTGATCTCTGTGTGCACTTAAGGGAAATTGTACTTTACTGTGTGTATTAGTTATCCTTTCCTCTTCTAAGAGACTACCTCCCTGGTGTTAGTGGTGAGGATTGAGGCTCCTTGATTGCTGGGCCAGGGCACGGTCATCACAAGTGTTTGGCAGTGGTGGGATCTACTTCACATACGAAATTGGCTTGTAGTGGTGTGGGTAGAGCGAATTCCTGTAGATTATGTACAGTGATCTCTGAAAGTTTTTTTTTACTCTAAAACAGCCATGCAGTGTATACTGAGTTCAGATCACAATTGTTTTATTTCTTTTGTTAGCTTAGTGTTAGTCAGGGTGAGCAGGCAGCATGTCAGCAGAAGAGTATGGAAAGCTGACAAGGAGCCAGCTGGCGGAGATGTGCCAGGCTAGGGGACTGGTGCCTGGAAATCTGACTAAAGCAGACCTGATTGCAGCCTTGGTTACA
Organism: Protopterus annectens; assembly: GCF_019279795.1. Lineage (NCBI taxonomy): Eukaryota > Metazoa > Chordata > Ceratodontiformes > Protopteridae > Protopterus > Protopterus annectens. The sequence goes on from NC_056745.1 coordinate 1,181,330,760, forward strand.
TCTGCATCAGAAAACAGCAGCCTGGAGGACAATCAGACTGACAGTGGAGATACAATATCCTTAGAGAATGGACAGCTCAACCTTTCTGCAGTGGACTTAAAAATCCATCTGGAGCTAAAGGGACTTGAGTTGGAGGCCAGGCGTATGGAACTGAAAGCAGCCGAGAAAATGAGGAGTCTACAAGCTGAGGAAAATAAACAGCAGAGGAGGCATGAGAGGGAAATGCTAACTCTTCGCCAGAGTCATGGAGGTAATGGGAAGGGAGTAACCGGACCCCAGAAGCACAAAAGGTCAGTAAATTTCTTCCACAGTTTAAAGAAGGGGATAATTTTGATAGCTTCATTCATATGTTTAAGTGAGTATGTAAACAGTATGAAGTTGACCAAAGGCTCTGGGTACGGTTCCTGACCCCCTTACTTCATGGTAAAGCTGTAACATTTTTAGCAAAAATGCATGACACTGACTGTTTTGGTTATACTGCTGTAAAAAGACATTTATTAGAATGTTTTAAGCTAACACCTGAAATGTATAGGAAAAAGTTTCGTGAGCATAGATGCAAGGCAGATGAAAATGTATGCGAATATGTTGTTGAACTGAGCATTTATTTTCATAGCTGGGTGAGTGGATGTCAGGCCACCACTTTTGAAGGGCTGGCAGACCTTTTGGTAAGGGAACAAGCCCTTAGCACTTTGCCTGAGGACATGAGGATCTGGTTAGCTGATAAACAATGTGCTACTTTAGAGGTGTTGGGGAAGAAGGGAGACCTATACCTAGCAAGCAGGGCAGCCCTGCACAGGAAAGGGAGCCCCCAGTACTGCTCATGGGACTAAAGGAACCCATGGTGGGCAGCATAAACTGCCCCAACAGAATCCGCCAGTAGCAGGGGAAGCCACTAGTCCAGGTACACATCCAGGAGCTAGGGTTAAATGTTTTGAATGCAACCAGTGGGGCCATGTGGCATACAGATGTCCATGGAGGCAAGGTGGGGAACCAAAGGTGAAGGAGCCATTAAGTGGGAAAGACAAAATGCCAACAGTGGGTTGTCTTGAGAACACAGGGGTATGGAACTACCATACAGCAGATGTCCTGAGAGGGAAGGATTTGGATGAGGCAGTACTATGTACTTATGCAGTTGCATGCATTGAGGCAAGGAGGCATGCATGTGGGTCTGGTAGCCTGGGGGAGACCCAGACAGACTGCATCCTTGGAGCCAGGACTGCTGAGGTGGTTACTTCAGGGAGTGAGCTACACTGTAGCAGTGAGACTGAATGTGAGCCACAGCTGCTTGTGGGTACTGATGTTCCCTTGGACAGGGTAATGGCAAAGGTAGAGGTGAGTAGTAGTACCCAGGCTGACAGTGAGGCACCACTGTCAGAGGATGCCAGACTTCCTGTGGAAGGGGAGCTGGGAAGGGTTACCAGGAGAGACATGAGACAGGCTCAGCTCTCAGACCCTACATTGCAAGGCCTGAGGCAGGTAGCTAGGGAGGCACTTGATTCTCAAGGGAGGGGGGAATCTGTATACTGGAACAAAGGGTTACTGTACAGAGAGTGGACCCCTGTGGGAGGGCTAGAAGGTGAGAGAGTACAGCAGTTGGTAGTGCTAGAGCTTACCGTCTGGTACTTCTAGCCATAGCCCATGATATTCCCTTTGCAGGTCATATAGGCATAAAACGTAAAAAGTGGCGTATTATGCAAAACTTCTATTGGCCTGGAATTTCCAGAGATTTAACAGGGTACTGCAGGACCTGTGAGCAGTGCCAAAAGGTAGGCAAGGCAGGAGACAAAGTGAGAGCTCTTTTGATGCCTTTCCCTGTGATTGAGGAGCCATTTCAGAGGGTAGCTATGGATATTGTGGGTCCTCTGAGTACCCCAAGATCCACAGGGAAAAAGTATATCCTAGTGATTGTAGATTATGCTACACAATACCCGGAAGCAGTGGCTTTGTCCTCCATTGAGGCAGAGAAGGTGGCAAATGCTTTGCTAGAGATTTTCAGCAGGGTAGGTTTCCAAAAAGAAATACTGACTGACAGAGGTGCCAATTTTATATCAGACCTGCTAGCTTGTCTGTGGAAGTCCTGTGGAGTGAAGCACATGAAGACCACCCCCTACCATCCCCAGACTAATGGTCTTGTTGAGAGGTTAAACTCTACAATCAAGTCCATGCTACGGGCATTTGCAGATCAGTTTAAGAGGGAGTGGGACAAATATTTTCCCCATCTGATGTTTGCTTACAGAGAGGTTCCCTAGGAATCCACAGGTTTTTCACCCTTTGAGCTGCTGTATGGGCATAGGGTGAGGGGATCTCTAGATTTAATTCAAGATGAGTGGGAAGATGAGTGTAAGTCTCACAAGGAGTCTGTTCTGTCATATGTACTGAACCTCAGGACAAGGCTCAGGAAATTCATGGGCCTGGCCCAGGAGAATCTGGCAGAATCCCAACAACAGAAAAAGGCATGGTATGACAGGAATGCTCGAGCTAGAGAGTATGCTGTAGGGCAGTAGGTGATGGTTCTCATTCCTGTCAGACATAACAAGTTGCAGGCAGCTTGGGAGGGACCCTACAAGGTGGTAAGAAAGGTAAGTGATGTTAACTACATGGTGGAAGTGCTAGGCAGATGGCAGGGGCACAAATTGTACCATGTTAACAGGATGAAACCTTACCATGATATGGAGGCCCTTGTGCTGAGCATTTGCAGTGGATTGCAGAAGGAGTCTGAGGGAGATTTGGGGACTGATCTCCTCAGTGAGGCTCAGGCTGACACCTCGGTGGAAGGGGTAGCATTGTCCCAGTAGCTATCTCCTACCCAGATTTGAGAAATCCGAGCAGTGTTGCAGGAGTTTGGGAACATGTTCACTGGGAAACCAGGGAGCACCCACTTGGTGCAGCACCAGGTGGATACAGGACCCCAAAGGCCTATCAGTCAGGCCCCTTATAGGGTGCCTGAGAGAGTCAAACAGACTCTGAAGGAGGAGGTACAGGAGATGTTGGAATTAGGGGTGATTCAAGAATCTAACAGTCCCTGGGCCTCACCAGTGGTGTTGGTGACAAAGAAGGATGGCAGCAACATGTTCTGTGTGGATTACAGGAAATTAAATAGCCACACAGAGGCAGATGCTTACCCCATGCCTAGGACAGATGAGACCCTAGAGCAGCTGGGTGGGGCTAAGTATCTTACAACCATTTATCTTACCAAGGCTTACTGGCCAGTGCCCTTGACTCCCAGTGCTAGAGAGAAGTCAGCCTTTGTGACTCTTTTTGGCTTGTACGAGTTCACAAAGATGCCCTTTGGGATGAAGAATGCCCCAGCAACTTTCCAGAGGCTGATAGATCATATCTTAGCAGGAGGGTTTGCCCTTTCCGGGCAAGAGCACCTTCAGCATGTCAGGGAGGTGCTGGGCAGACTACAGAGGGCAGGGTTGACCATTAAGCCGAGCAAATGTCAGGTGGGTATGACAGAGGTCCCCTACCTAGGACATAGAGTGGGGAGTGGTAAGATAAGGCCAGAACCTGCCAAAGTGGAAGCTATTCAGGCATGGCCTGCACCTGTTACCAAAAAGCAGGTGAGGGCATTCTTGGGGACAGCAGGGTACTACAGAAAGTTTGGTCCCAATTATAGTACCATAACTGCTCCTCTCACAGACCTGACAAGGAAGAGCAGGCCAGATAAGGTAGTGTGGACCCAGTGTGTGAGCAGGCATTTCAAAAGCTTAAGGAAGCTTTGAGAGGACCCCCTGCGTTAGCCAGTCCAGACTACAGCAAAGACTTTGTTGTGCAGGTGGATGCTTCAAACTATAGTGTGGGGGCTGTACTTAGCCAGATTTCTTCAGAGGGAGAAGAGCACCCTGTGGTTTATCTCAGTCATAGGCTCCAACCCAGGGAGGAATGATATGCAGCGGTAGAAAAGGAATGCCTAGCCATAGTGTGGGCACTACAAAAACTTCAGCCTTATCTGTATGGAAGAAAATTTACTGTGATGACAGATCACAACCTTCTAACATGGTTAAACAGAGCCAGTCAGCAAAATGCTAAGTTGCTAAGATGGAGTCTGGGGTTGCAAGCATATGATATGTCAGTGCAGCACCGCAGTGGGAGTAGCAATGCCAATGCAGATGGGGTCTCAAGACAGGGAATGGGGTGAGGTACACCCAGAAAGACCTGACACTCTCAAGCGATGTTTCTCAAGGGGCACTTGAAAAACTTGCTTGAGTTCCCCGGGGGGAAGAGATGTGATGATTGGGGAGAGATGGGCGAAGGCTGCCAGCCTAGTCAAATAGAATTTGATACATAATTCTATCAACTGTATAAATAAATGTAAAATACAAGCATGTTTTCTTGATAATAAATGTAAAATACAGGCATGCTTCTTGAATGTAAGAAAACACTGTAAAATGTGAACTTCAAGATTGTTGCAACATTGCTATGTGCTGTAAGGAAAACCAAGCCAAGTATTTCAAATGTGTCTTTTTAAGTTGAAAAGATCTTATGAATCTCTTTAATGTTTACAATTTGGCTCCAGGGTGGCTGGATGAAGATTTCATGCCCATTGTTTTAAGGCTAATGTTTATGACTAGAATTTAGATGTGGAAGGTGCTTTATTGCTCTGGTTTCTGCTAGCATGTACATGTGAAATGCTTTCTATTGTTGTAAGTTTCTGTGCAGGTGTTAGATTGCTAAATAATGCAGTTTGTTTGCCTGGGAAAACCTAAGTGTCAAAAATGATTTAATTTGGGGAGGGACCCAGCAAATATGGTTGTTAGTAATGTTTAAATACTATTTCTGACAAGAGACTAAAAGCATTTTGATCTTGTATATCCACTTATCAGCACTCTGCCTTATGCTCACATGTAAGTCTTAACATTGTGATTTCTTGTAGGAATAGTTAAAGCTAGTAAAGATTAATTAGGTATTTTTCTTTGAAATCAGACCTGTCCTACTGTATTATTTTATGTTTCTATGTGATCTGTGAACTCTTAGATATTTCTGTGGTGTAGTAGTTTTGTATTGTGTTTTAATTAATTATTATTAAATATTTTTAAAACCTTCTACCTGTGGCTGATTTGTATAGAGATAAGCTCTAGAGTACAATGCATATTTATAGAGGTTATTGTAATAGGCCACTCTAAAGTAAGCCTTGACTGTTAGTCATACTACCATTGGATATTAATATTGCACAGTAATAATTAGACACCCTTTTAAGGGCCTTTTAGTAGCTGATATTATTAACTGGGTGGTGGCAGTAATTACTAATGTATAGTCTGGGTAAAGGGGCACAGCTGGAGAATCTGTGTCAGCCTTTCCCAGGAGTGTCTGTGAAGTTGTATAAATACTTATCTCAAATTGTGTGTTGTGTCAGCTACGTGGCAGGGACACAGAGCACTGGTTGGACAGAGAGGGTACTGGAGGTTTTAGCTTGCCCAGTTAGGCTGAGACATGGACCCTATAGCTGTGCCAGTGGGGAGTCTTATTGGGGACCTGGTGAGCAAGGGAGCAACCAGCCTCAAACTGACTGTGATCTCTGTGTGCACTTAAGGGAAATTGTACTTTACTGTGTGTATTAGTTATCCTTTCCTCTTCTATGAGACAACCTCCCTGGTGTTAGTGGTGAGGATTGAGGCTCCTTGATTGATGGGCCAGGGCCCAGTCGTCACATGGTCCTCACTATCATAATTACCACGCAGTCTCGAATTTATGTGATATAAACCTTGCATCCACCTAGAGACTCATATCTCTCAACTTCTTAGCGCAAGAAATCTGGACAAAGGCTGACAAAATGGGGGGAGAAAGGCCCAGAAATAGAGACAGATTTAAAATATTGCTCTCATAAACTTGGAAAATTGTTAGAGTAACAGGGTTTGTGACTTAGCATTCATTTTCTGAAGGATTTAAAGTCTGAAATTGAGATGTGTGTCATTATTTGGTGATTTCAGTCGTCAGATCATCCCAGTGATTTGCCAGAAAAACACAGATTTTATTAGGAAAAGACCAAAAATATAAGGCAAAAATCTGGATATTCTGGACAGCTGAGAGGTATAATCACACTACATAAGAGTACCAGTAGCAACACAAATGAATTGTGTCATAGGCAGACAAAATGGCTGAAAAGGAAGCACTATATCTGCTTTGTAGGATAGGCCTTAACTTTTGTCTGGCTTTTGTCATAGCTAGTCTGACTTCAGCAAGCTCTTGCTTGTAAAACTGTGCATGCAGTGTGACATTTTAATGCAGTGTGACTATTTGTAATTGTAAGCTACTGCTGCAGGAAGAGATGCAATCCAAATATACTAATCAAAATGGAGAGCTTACCTAGCTAGGGTGAAACTGCTTGAAGTGAAGGAGCAATTTAGCATTAATGGTACAAAGTCCAGTTTTTAGAATGGGTTACTGACATGGAGAGCCTTTTACAAAAATATGCAGATGTTAGTCTGCTAATGTATTTATTTTATTTATATTTTGGTTTCCAGAATAGAGCACTAATCACATCATGACCATCTGCAGACACAGCTTGTGTTACATTCAAAATAGTAACAAAAATGTAACAAATACAACCAACAGTGGAACTCAAAGGTAATACACTGCTAAAAATAAGAGAAAAACATGAGAGGGATTCTATGTACACAGCTTATATCATGATGAGGAATACATTGTACAAACAAAAAATGGAATAGGGGAGTAGCAAGAAAAGAGTGAGAAGTACCAGCTGCCTTAGAAATTATATGATATAACACAGGTGTTTCTAGCACAAAGCAAGAGACCGGTAACAGTAGAGACACAGAGTCGAAGGAGACAGGCACAGATAAAAGGTAAATGTTGTAAGAGATGTTATACACATATTTACAGGAACCAGACACATACTGATAACTGATAGAATAGTAGCATAAAAGGGGTAATATGTGAGGGAACTGACGTAATGCCGAGTTGTGTTTATTAACCGATATGTCATGCATTATGGCATTTGCATTTGTATTGCTTAAAAAGATACTATTTGAGTTGGAGCCTGAACTTGGTATAGTTAGTGAACTTGGAATACCTCTCAACTGTCCAGATTTTCACAGAACATGCAGATTTTTTCTCATATTTTTTGTCTGTTCCTCATAAAATTTGTGCTTTTCTGGCAAATCACTGAGATGACCTGAGGACTGAAGTAATTAAAATAATGAAATACATTTGTGTTTCAGGCTTCATATCCTTCAGAAAATCCATGGTAACACACATCCTGTTATTCTAGCAACTTTCTAAGTTTCTAAGAGCAATATTTAAAATCTGTCCTTAATTTTTGGTCTTTGTCAACCACCATTATGTCAGGCTTTGTCCAAATTTCTTGCAGTGAGTGGTTGAGAGGTATGATACTTGGTGAGACAGAGAAAAGTGGATTGCCATAGTTTTGGAACCCATACAGAGAAACTAGAGTCAATGCTATATAGTTTAACAGCTTGGGTTTTGAAAATAGGGGCTACTGTACACTGACTTCTGAAGTTATAGGTTAGGATGTTAGTAATAAGTTTCATTCGAGTAGAGATGGAGACTCTTAGAGGAGTAATTTGAAAAGATAGGAGCACAGAAGTAGGTTGGCTCTGTCCTGTACTGGGAACCAGTTTGCCTTGAATAAAGTAAGGCAATTTGGGTAAAGGGGAATCGTTGATCTTTTGGTTTTTCCCATTAGGGATCACCACAGCGGATCACCAGTCCACATATTGATTGGCAGTGAAGTTTTTACAGTGTTGAGTTCCTGGCCTGGCGCCCAACCTTCACAGAGGGCACACACACACACACACACACACACACACACACACACACACACACACACACACACACACACACACACACACACACACACACACACACACCTACTGCATGTCTTTAAAAGTCACTCAACTGCAGGGAGGACATGCAGACTCCTCACAGAAGGAGCTCCATCCGAAAATTTAACCAGACAACCTCTTGCTGTGAGGTGACAATGCTTATCACTGCACCACTGTGGCCATCAGAAAGGGAAATCGTTGATAATGTGTCATAATTCATTACATAAGGTCTATATTGTTGATGTATTTTTGTTAGAGGAGGTGGCAAACAAGGATAAGTCATGGTCAAGTTGTGTAAGCAGGATACCTTCACAGTGGCTGCCCTAGCTGGTGATGAAAGAAAATGAGATATTTTCTGAGCCCAGCAAAGGAGGTAGTTGATTTTATATCTAAGTTTTTGAATTTGCTTCTGAAGGTTATGAGATTGGTTGAGCCAGATGCCTTAGTATTTGAATGAAGTGGTAGTATTGATAAAGTTGTTGTGCTGATCAGAAAGCTGTATGAAGGTGTGTTTATGTTTTTGGTTAATGGTTGTATGTGCCTATTGTACATGCAGTCATTGCCATATGTATGCTGTACTGGCATTGTGAGAGGAGGTTTGTCATTGTTGGAGGAAACTTGGTGTAGCAGTGGTATCACAGCTGAACATAAATTTCAGTGGAGATGGTTGTTAAAACATTTTATTGTATGTACTATGAATGCTTGAAGCTAGCTGCACTACAGATGGTATGGAATATCTACTGAAACTACACAGTTTTGCAGATATGGGCACATCTGCAGATCAAGATATACAGAATATGTACATGTCTGCTGGGCACTAAATGCAGCTAAAACAATCTATTAATTATACACCCATGGTTGTGAAACCCATATCCTGCATGCACCTATGCTCTCCCTTTACAGTTTTTTTCTTTGACCAAGTGTGGTCTGTATCTGTAAAGATACATACAGTTGGCACTAATGCACAGACTCCCATGCAATCAATGGCATGTCATATTCAAGCTAAACAGTGGCCGGCTATCACACAGAAAACAGGTGACAGGGCTGTCTAAAGGAAGTCCTTTGTCACATAAACCACAATGCAGGCTGAGCATAGCTTGTATAGTGGCTATACTGTCCCCTTATTGGGGGAGATACTATGGTAGTATTTTTGGTGGTAGTTTTGATAAGTCAATGTGTGTATATATTTTACAGACAGCTAGCATCACCATGGGGGCAGTTGTGTGTATAAACTACTATGTAATCCATAGTGGTATCCTCACACACTTTATTCTTTACTGCACAGTATGATGGCTGGAAAATAAAATACCCATAAACTGAAATTATTCCACACAGAGAATGAGATATTGCTGCCGAATCTTCATCTTCATGGCTGGTGTATGCCCAGCCAGGAGAAGTCTGACAGGCCCTACCACAACTGTACTTATTGAGATATGATGAATGATATCAATACTGCTGATGGTTAGGACAGGGACCACCAGCAGGTCAGACACTGGGCCACCGAGATAATTCATGATGCCTAACAGCATGCGACTGGCATCTACCTGGCACAAAAGGATGGGTCAACGGGAGTTGATATATTCACAAGTTCGATCTTATGGTTTTGACCATAAGAAATCCGAACTTGTGAAAGTTCAAAATTTAGAAGTAGATCCAAATATATATATATATATATATATATATATATATATATATATATATATTTATATATCTGTGTGTGTGTGTGTGTATATATACATGTATATATATATATATATATATATACACACACACACACACACACACACACACACACACACACACACACACACACACACACACACAGATAAACTAATCTTGGATAGACACCAGTCTATCTCAATACATACACACATGCTCAGTTATACATGGATCACTCACATTTGTGCAAGTTGGAGGATGGCCAATTCAATTATAATATAATTTTAGGAGATGGGAGAAATGAGTACACCTGATAAAAACCCACAAGGAGGACATGCGCATAGAGGTACCCCAACTGAGTCTTGAACTGGAAAACCAAGTGCTGCTAATACAGCAATGCTAAATGCTGTAGCACAGTGCCACTTCACTGTTTAAAATGGAGCAGTGTTACTTCATTACAGTTGTCACTGAAAAGTTTAAGCAATGATCCATGATGGTGCATGGGTATATCCGGATTTACCCATGGTTGGTATGGTTTGATCACGAGGGTGAAGCCCAAGTGATTAATCAAAGCCAATCATAAGTGAATCCTGATATACCCACAAACAGGAGTGGAATATTGCTTTTATACAATGACATTATATAAGAAAGAAATTACTTACCTTTCTTAAATAATGTCTTTGTATAATGGCACTTCAGTCTTCTTCTTCATTGACTTCTGTTGGCTGATGTACTGCACATGCATATGAGACTTGCGTTCCCATTGTTGCACAGTGCATCAATACAGTGGGGTCTGTATCAGATAGTCAAAGTTCCTTAACTCCGAACACCTAATGGTCGAACCATTATGTTTGAAGTTACAGAACTTTTATTGTAAAAACACACTTTTACAATATTACATTTATTTTAATTTAGATTAGTCACATATTTTAGACAGCAGTAGCAAGTGCATGTTTTTTATATATATGTTTTTTATATATATGTTTTTTATATATGTTATTTAATTCATATTTATATATGTAATTATTATATGTACACAGAGTTTTTAACAAATGAAGTACGTCTTTAAATGTGATTGAGTGCTTTTTTTTTGGCGCCTAATTAAGTATATAAACCATTAATTATTTTGTTAATATGGTTCTGAAGAAGTCTGTATTACGGCAGATGAAAGCGCTTAACCTGTGTTTTTGTTCAGAGTATTAAGTGTGTTTTTACAATAAACGTATTTGTCCTGCACCAGTCTTTGGATCCTGAGTTTCATTTGTCTGGTATTTGGATTTCGTTGTCGCTTTACTGGCATGGCAGGCAACCTAGCTGAGGCGCCAGCTTCATTGAACAGGGAGGATTTTGTTCAACTTCAGATGGAAGTTACTAATTTACAAGCGGAGGTCACCAGACTGATCAATTTGGTTGGACAATCCTCGATTTCACCTAAACAATCTTTAAGTTCATCTAAACAAGGATTGCAATACAATTCTTCTGGCAAATGTACGCATGTACAAACAGGAAATGATATCAGCACGCAGATTGATATCCCAAACGGACAAGCGTGCGGTAGCAATGATGGCGTGCAGTCACTACAGGATTCTATTGAATTTCGAAATGTGAACACAATTTTATCACCGGATAAAGAGTTCACATTTGATTTTAGTTTATTTCACACCAGGGATGAAGCGAAGTGCATGGGAGCGTGACCTAAATGTCAGCAACCAGTGAGGACTTATTCTGCGATTACGAAGGTGGAAAATGCACATATTAAAGGTACTGTTAACAAAACAGCTTCTAGCCCTTGTATTAAACAGTATAGTAACAAATATTTGGGCAAAAAAGACATTGGCAATGACTTTAATGGTAAAATACAGAGTAATAATGCTAATGATGCCTTTGATCAGTTTTTGAGTGATGAATATGAGTTTATGAATGTTGACGAACATTATCAAGTCGCCAATCGGAGAGGCCCTAGTACAGTGATTGACTCTATAAAAGACATGATTTTTGCTTTAGGAAAGAAACTATTGGTTATCAAGAATGTAAAAATAGATAATGCCTATTTAGCAAAGTGTATCGAATTACATATAGTCCCAAAGGGACTGAGATTTTACAAATTACCGTTGGGGGTTGATTACAATACAGGCATTATTAATGAATTTAATAAAATGTTTGATGGTTTTGGTTATGAATATATGAGAATGCTGATGAAATTGAACGATGAAAAGTTATCTGTTGTAGTTAGGGAGGTGGAAAAATTGAACCAGGACATTGTTAATGATGCACTATTTTACCAGTGGAAGGATTTATATTTTAAGCAGTTTCATACAGCAGAAAATAATGCAAAAAATATTTATGATAGAAAAAATAGAAAGATAAAGCATGATTTAGAATCATATCATGTTAATAGAGCGTATATTTGGCCACAGGATAGATCAGCATTTGAGACTGATAGACATCAGAGTTACAGAAATAGGACAGGATAAATGAGTAAGGATATGAATTTTCAGGGAGGCAGATTCTATCCAGCTCCGAAAAAACAGTACACACAGTGGAACAGGAGACAACGATAAAAAATTATGAACAACATTATGGCTCTTTGATTTTGGAGGTCCCTAAAGCAAAGTTTATGGAGACAAACATATTAAATACAAGTAGGTTATCAATAGATAATCAGTCAGTTGAAGGAATTGTTACTACACACAGCAAATATGGAATAAATGATGGTGAGAATGAGTCTTTGTTGGGAAGGGGAAAAATATCTTAGCCACATTTAATGGATTTAATGTATTTAATTATCAAAAAAGCAAACAAACTACTGAAAAAACAAAAGCGAAGCACTAGAAGCAAGAACAAAACCGCAATAACTAAAAACCGTTTAATTAGCGCTTTCGGAAAGCTTCGTATCTTTCCTTCTTCAGACATGAACCATCTTTAAAAAGAGCTCTTTATATAGACTTTTACAAACATCATGTGATCCACTTAATCACGTATACAGATTTAAAACAACACAACACTTTTAAATCAACACTAAAACACTATAAACTGATAATTAAAACATGAAAACTGAAAAATAGCCCTTACTAAAGCACCATAAATATTTAGCTTAAGCGTAGTACACTTAATACATACTTTGTGACCAATTTCTTATATTATTTTGAACTTAAAAAATATATATATAAAATATCAAACCTTTAAAAAGACATACAAAATAAATAATAATAGTAAATATTACCTTTTCAATGCCAAGTGTTTTAAAACACAAAGAATAGATATATACTCATTAAGCCTAGGGAAAAAATGTGCAGCAGTTCTTAGCTGCCAAAAAAGTTCTTCTTTTTCCAAAAGGATTTGCCATGGTCCTGCTCTAAAATCACCATTAACATGTTTTAAAACTGTAAACTTAAAATTATGATCTGGATTCTCTAAAATGTGACATGCTAAAGAGTTTGTAGAATCATTCTTAGAAATAGCATAAATATGCTCATAAATGCGTTGCTTTAGCTTACGCTCGGTCTTACCAATGTAAAAGGCTGAACATTTTAAACAATTAGCGACATAAACAACTGATTTAGTCTCACAATTAAAACTACCCATAATATTATAACTTCTATTATTGATAGAAACTGTGTTACCCACATTGACAAACCTGCACTGGCGACAAGCCCCACATTTAACCATCCCCAACCTTCTTTTATTAATGTTTGAACTACTAGCTTCTAATAATGTTTTTAAATTGGTACCTCTCCTATATGTAATTTTAGGTTCTGTACCAAAACGATTACGCAAATATTTATCCTCCAATATCAATGCCCAATTTTTGTACAAAACATTCCTAATAAATAAGTGATCTACACTAAACGTGCATAAGAAACTAGTTCTAAATACAGAAGAATTTACTTCTAATACACTAGCAGGCAGGTCATCAAACATTATTGTTTGAATCTCATTCTGGCTACATAAAATTGGTCTGAAGTGCCCAGTAGCATGCTTATGGGCAACTTCTGACCTTACTTCAGCAATCAGAGTAACAGGATAACCCCTGTTAGTGAACATAATACTCAAATTATTGCATTCTTCCATAAGATCATGTTCATCAGTTGTCATCCTAGCTGCCCTTACCATCTGACCCTTAACTATGGCTTTTTTCTGATGGTAAGGGTGACAGCTAGTGTAATGCAAAAAGCATTTGAGTATGTTGGTTTCCTAAATATGACACTTCTAAATCTAGATTTAAGCCTGTCCTTATGTAACATAATATCAAGAAAACTGATATTTGTGCCTTGCTAGAATTCCAGAAAGTGTGTTAATTCAGAAATTCTGGAAATAAATGGTGTAATTGCCTCAGAAGGTCCTTTCCATAATAAAAACATGTTGTCCTGGTATCTCGTATACCAGGCGACATGACTTTTAAACAAGGGTTCCTTAAATAGTAAAGTATCTTCCCAATGGGCCATAATGCAATTGGCAAAAGTGCCCCCACATGGGGAACCCATAGCAACCCCCGAAGTTTGTACATAGATATTACCATCAAACACAATAAAATTGTAAGTCAGTACCAACTCCAATAGGTTCTCAATCAAATAAATGATGTTGTCACTAACTTTCCTAGCTGTTAAAAACTCCCTGATCCAATCCAATCCTAATTTTTGTCGGATAACCGTATAAAGGTCCCTTACATCAATAGTAAGGAAAATATAATCAGGAGTAAAAGGAATGTTATTAATGCTATTAAGGAAACCCCATGAGTCCTTACATATCTGTGGTTCCTGTTCGATCAAAGGTTTAAGGACACTGTCAATATATTTTGCACAAGCACACATAATCAAACCCCTACTATCTACTATAGGTCTAAAAGGGGGGGTCACATATTGACTTGTGAATTTTAGGTGTACCAAAAAATACCGATAATTTAGGAGCAGTAATATTCAAATACCTATACAGATCAATGTCAATAAACCTTTCAAGAAAAAGATCTTCCAAGGTACCTCTAATTTTGCGATATGCAATATTCACATCATTAATACTTATCTGCTCATAAGGTCCAGTACTAACGTGTGCCAACATCTTATTAACATATACGTGCTGATCCATAAAAACCAGTCCACCCCCCTTATCGGGTTTCATCACCCTAATGTTACATTGACGCAAAACATTAATAAATTCACGTTGATGTGAAGTGATGTAGTTGTTGTCTCTATTATTCGACTTTTTTGTGGCTAGAGCTCTCAAATCTAGCTCGCAAGCCTTCTTAAAAGCACGTAACGTATCCACCAATGGTGGATTAAATAAACTAGCCAACCGGAATGGGTTGGTAAGTTATGATCCCTCACCTAAAAGAACTTTTAAATTAAGCTTACGTACAAATAACTTTAAGTCAGTTATAGTCTTAACCAAGTCTAAATGTGTATCAGGAATGAAAGAGAGACCTTTAGAAAAAAAGTTAACCATATCTTGGTCAATATCAAAGGAAGTATAATTATAAATCTTAAAGTCACCTTCCGTACTTTGAATAATAATGGGATGGTTTAAATATTGGGTCATCTCCTCCTCTGATTCCGCTTGTTCCTCATGTTGGATTGGTTCTTGTTTGACCTCAAGTTCCTTTGTTGGCCATTCTGCCCTTGCGTAAAACCCTGTTTGTTATATGCGCCAGATAGATTATCTCTGTTATTATTATTTTGATTCCTGTTAACATTATTGTTATTACTATGGTTAACACCATCATAATCACTGGCAGATCTATCATTAAGTTGGGTTTGATGGGCATTATTCTCTTGGGCTTCAACAACAAGTTCACGGGACTGGTTCAGCTGATCTTGATTCATAGCATTGTCTCTTAAACTGTCAATTTGGGGCGATGCATTCGACCCAATAGAGGATTGTGCAATGGGGGGTGGACGAGGATATGCCCTATTTGTGGCATATTGTTGCATATCCCTTGTTATCTTCTTTTTCTTATTATTAGAAAGTTTAATCATGGTTGCATCAATACTAGTAAAAATACGAATGTAATCGTATTTATACCTAAAAAAATCATGATTGCTTTTAATAGAAGGCTCCAATAGTTCACGTTCATGTTTTAAGTCATCCACTTGTTGTTTGTAGTGGCCAATAAGCATGTTGTATATATATATATATATATATATATATATATATATAGATAGATATATATATATACACACACACACACACACACACACACACACACACACACAAACAAGCAGATAAACTAATCTTGGATAGACACCAGTCTATCTCAGTACATACACACATGCTCAGTTATACATGGATCACTCACATTTGTGCAAGTTGGAGGATGGCCAATTCAATTATAATATAATTCCTAAGGTACATAAGAGCATTATTAACCCTCCTTTTAGACCTATTATATCGGGTTCAAAATCTAAAACGTATAATATGGGTTTTGTTACAGATAGATGGACAAAACATGTTTATGAGAAATTAATTCATATTACGAAGGATTCTTGGAACTTTTTGAGTAAACTGACTCCGAATTTGTGGAATAAAGAACTTATATTTATAACTATCGATGTTATAGATTTGTTTTCGTGTATACCTAAAGAAATTGGATTAGAATTTTTTAGTAATAGCTTGAGAAAGTACTCCAATATGAGTTGGGATAAAATATGTTTAGTCACAGATATGATGGGGTTAGTACTTGATCACAATTATATTTTTTTTCAAGGTGAATTTTTCAGACAGAACAAAGGTGTTGCTATGGGGGCCTCTTGTGCCCCCATTTTTGCAAACCTTGTCATGGTAGAATGGGAGACTGAATTTTTGTTTAAAAGTACATATTATTCAGATATCATTTTTTACACCCGATATTTGGATGATATTTTCATTTTATGGAAGGGTTCTAAAGAGACTATTAGTTAATTTGTTGACTATATTAATGGCACAACTGAATTTCTTAAGTTTACATATACTACTAGCGACGAGGGTATTGCTTATCTAGATACGTTCATTAGTCATAGTAATGGAGGGTTTGCATCTAGAATTCATAGGAAAACAACATTTTCCAATGATTACATTGAATTCACTAGTAATCATCCATCATATGTGTTTAAAAATGTATTTAAAGGACAGTGTATCATGGCTGCACATATGTCCTCTACTAAGGAAATTATGGAAAATGAGATACAATTTATTTATAATATGTTTGAGAACAGAGGTTACCCCCAGATCTTGTTGAAGGATGTTGTTAACTATGTTTACAAACATTGGGGTATTAAATACCAACCCTTATTGGGTAGGTTACCCAATACAAACAACAATAATAATAACAACATGAATTACAAAGCCTTGGTATGTGAAGAAAATAATAGAGTATGTGTTTTGATGTACACCCCATTTGCACAATATGTTAAGGAGATAGTTAAACGACATTGGGATTTGATTACAGTTTCGGAAAATATTGGGGTAATATTAGGTAGTCATCCAAAATTTGTATACAAAACAGCACCCAATATAAAAAGGTTACTTGAACAAGCAACCAAAAATTCAGAAAAGAGGTATACAAGAACTAGGAAATGTGGCTCTTGTAAACAATGCAGCGCTATTAATGAAGTGGCATATATAAGATTAGAAGATATTAACATAACAACTGTTAGATGGAGGCAGGCAATTGTAATACCAAACAAGTAGTTTATCTTGTGACTTGTTGTGCCTGCCCTACATTTTATATTGGAAAAACTGAGAGACATTTAAAGAAGCGTATATATGAGCATTTATATAAGATTCAGGTTCAAGACACAAATAATGCCTTATATAAACATATTAGTGTTAAAGGAGACCTTCATAATTTTAAGTTTTCGATTATAGATCAAGTGGACAGTTTAATACAAGGGGGGAACTGGAAAGCTTTATTAGCCTTAAAAGAAAGTAAATGGCAGATGTTAACGGATGCCACCAGCTCCCCTGGTATTAATGAATATATTAGTATAAAACCATTTCTTATTTTAGATTAGTCACATTTTAATTTTAATTTAGATTAGTCACATATTTTAGACAGCAGTAGCAAGTGCATGTTTTTTATATATATGTTTTTATATATATGTTATTTAATTCATATTTATATATGTAATTATTATATGTACACAGAGTTTTTAACAAATGAAGTATGTCTTTAAATGTGATTGAGTGCTTTTTTTTGGTGCCTAATTAAGTATATAAACCATTAATTATTTTGTTAATATGGTTCTGAAGAAGTCTGTATTACGGCAGATGAAAGTGCTTAACCTGTGTTTTTGTTCAGAGTATTAAGTGTGTTTTTACAATAAACGTATCTCCTTAGTTCGAGCTGTGCCATTAGTTTTGTCCTGCACCAGTCTTTGGATCCTGAGTTTCATTTGTCTGGTATTTGGATTTAGTTACAGAACTTTGACTACATAAACAAAATAATAAAAACACAGCAAACAAAAAAATACATTGTTGTAAGCAGGGGGCCCCTGCACCCCCCACACCCCCCACTACTTAAATATACTAACTACAAGATTGCACCACATTGAAGTGAATGGAAACTTCTGCTTATGGAGATTTCCATTCAAAAGCTCAAACTTTTACAAATTCAAAAGTATGTTCTCGACCATATGTGGTTCCAACTTGTAAAAGTTCGACTAAGTGATAGGAACCCAATGCAGTGCAGGGGAAGCAACAGAGAAAAGAGAATCTCCATTGCTGTTTTTTAATGTTTAAAAAGTCAGGATTTTACAAGGGACAGTAGAAAAATAAAAGGAAAATCATGTTTCTTTTTCTTTAGTTATGTAGAACATACCTGATTTTTTTTCATATTTTGCTGTCCCCAACATATACCAATATAAAGTCTGGCTGCTGAATGGTACTTTAGTGGCAGGACATTTTTCTACTGGTATATGCTCAATTTAACAACAGGCACACTGGTTGGGATAGTTTTTAAATAGCAATGAGCAGTCACTATAAAAATATCAATATTTTAATTATAACACGAGGTATATGATTGTTGGATGTTATCAATAATATACTTTCTCTGGATTTTAAAAGGCTGCCAAATTGCTTTAAGAGCCAATGATCATATAAACTCCAATGCTGAGAATGTACTGAAGTTTCACTAACATTCATTTAATTTTATTTATGTTGTCAACACTAACATGTAATACACATGATTCTTCATCTTCTGCCATGCTTTCATCTGAGCTGCCCACTAATTTCAGTCACCACATATTACAAAGAGACCTATTTAACTGGAAAAACAATAGGTATTACTTTTGATGGGAATGAGTCTTATGCCAATGCAGACCTTCAGTAGAGCTTAAGTACACAAGTTAAGCAACATAACTAATCATTTGCTCACAAAGATAAACCAAAGGCACTTGGATCATATACTTGGCTAACACCCTGAAGAAATACTTCTGTAATACCAAACATCTAATCTACTGTGTAATGCAATTGGGAGAGTGATACAAATAATTAATTTAATCCAGAAATTAGATTTTTAATATTTTTGTCCATATTTATTCTTATTTTGAAAGACGTCTTTGAATTTATTTAACTTTAAACCATGGATAACTTCTGCAAGCTCACATAAATAATTATGTAGCTCATTACCATAATCATCTGTGCAATACTATCATAAGCAGACACTCCAAAAAATATTTCATTTATTCAGCATTAAGCATATTGGTTCTATACTGTTACTAAGGTGATAAAAGGTCTATGGCTGACTGTAAAATCTAAAGCATATACACACTGTCTGAGTTGGTGATCCTGTTACTAGGATATTACTGCAGTTATAAACATTGTTTCAGTTGTTAACATAGTTGCACCACAGATTATTGAGCATTACAGTGAGAAATGTTTTGAATAAGTTGTATTTTGTGTTTCACATACACATAAAATACTTAACACACATATACATACACATACACACATATGCAGTTTTCAAAACAAGAAAGTCCAACTTTATCTTGAAGTTTGTATTTACTTTTCTTCTTTTCTGTTTCCAGGCAATGTCAACAACCATTTTGCATTCAGTCCATCTGCTGGGACAAATGTAACAAGCCTGATACTTGCAACTCCCTTTGACTTCTCTAGCGGGGTTGATACTGTGCAGGACTACAACCTGCTCATCCACATCACTGACGATAATCTGTTTCCAGGCAATGCTAGAACTGCTATCTTGGTACAAACAGGCACCATTGCATTACATATTCATGTCTATATTCCTGTGCAAACTACCAAAGCTCCTACACAAGTGAGTTCATTGAAATATGCAATGCTACTTTTATTTAAAAGGAAACAGAGGAGTAAAAAACACAGTATGCAAAATATGTCCTTGGATAACATTTAACCAAATGTTGTATTAAGAATAATTTTATTCTGAAATAATACAAAAGTAATTTGCTAGCTGTCCTAGCTTGGAAATATTGCAGGAGTTTGCATTGTATAATATACGTAAGTTAAACAGCATGCAGCTATGTTTAGGTAGTGTTTATTTAGTTATTTATTTAATTATTTTTGCTGTTTTCCATAGGGCATCATATTTTTTTAAACAAGAAACATCTTTATTAAATTATCACATGACATAGGCAATAATACTTTTATATCAATGAAAACAAACCAGATTAACATATTTTCAGTTGCAAACATTATACATCACTTAATATCCAGTCATTGTCAGTCAAACATTACAAAGTTCATTCCGTTCCTTCCTTCCTTTCAACCTCATTCTTCCTCAAAAATATTATTCTGCATTTATTGTTCCCACAATTCACATTTTTCTATGTAATTCGCTCCTACCCTTTTCTAAATATCCCCCTTCCAGTTGTTTTATTTCTGTTACTATATTCACTACTTCTAGTACAGTTAGTCTAGACTTTGATTTCTATTTTCTAGTAATTGCATTTTTGACAGTCACCAGAATTAAACTCAGCAAGGCCTTACTATTTCTATACAATTCCGATTCAGTATCATAGCTCAAAAAAATAATTTCCTTACCTACACCAATTTGCTCACCCAGTATTTCTGTTAGAGTATTCTGCAGGGAATTTTTAACATCTGCCAACTTATTACAGTCCCCAAAAATATGTTCCCAAATATCTCTTTCTTCCCCATCACACCTCCAACATTTACAATTTACCTGAGGAAGTATTCTTTGGAGTCTCTTGGGGTATAAAAATACCTATGCAAACACTTCCAAACAAAAATCTTACATTTTCTAGACTTTGTGTTGTTTACAGATTTATAGATGTCTACACAGGTAGGCTACAAACATGATCAAACAGTTGAAAGTCAAAGAACATATCTAGTAAGGTGAAATAATTAGATGTGGAGATGATAAAGGAAGAAACAATAATGCAAAATAGAGAAAGAAGTTAGAAAAGACAGAAAAAAGGAAAAACAAAAAATAGACTGAGATAGAAAAAGAAACATTCTGAAAAAACGGAATAATCTAGAGGCATAAAATTGGCTTATACTAGGGAAATAAAACCATGATTTGAGTATATACACCATAGTGCTCAACTGTCCCCAATTTTGCCTTACATTTTTGGTCAAATCCTCTTAAAAATCTGTGGTTTCCTGACAAAGTTTGAGGTTTCAGTCTTCATATCTTTCAGAAAATGCACATTAATGGTAAACCTTATTTTCCAGCAATGTTCTAAGTATACAACAGCAATATTTAAAATCTGTCCAAATTTTGGGGTCTTTGTGGGTCTTTGCTCTCCATTTTGTTTTGGCTTTGTACCTCATTCTTGAGCTAAGTTATGCGGTGTGGTATTCACAATATTGCAAGATTCAAACAGGAACTTGAAGCTCAGAAGAAATCCTTTTAACTGACTTATCAAAAGACAAAATAGTGTTGCTGTTGTGGCATCTGGAGGAGATGGTTTCAAGAGGTCTTCATTAATACAGCCATACTGTTGCATGCAAGATGTGCAAACCAATAGGGTCAAAAAAGACAGTGATTCAGTGAAGCAGCTGATTCTGTTGATAGTGGTGTCTAGGGCAGGAGTTAGGAAAAGCAAGCAGAATTTTATCTAGGATAATGCTGTATGTGAATGTAAGTAAGTTTTGTTTGTAATATTTTTCAACAGGCGGCTATTCTAATTAATAATTCCTTATGCAGTGTTAGGTATGTCAGCAGACCTAACAAACTGTGCAATGCTTTTATAATATATCTATAGATAGGAGGTAAGGGTGAACTATGTTAAGAAAGTCTAGTCTAGGAAAGGAGCAAAGGATGTCAGGTCAATGCTAAAGTGATAATGAATATTACACATGTTCAAATGAAAATAATAGCTTTTCAGCCTTAAAACTAGTGGTGAGATGAAAAGAAATATGAGGATTATTCCCAAACACACACACACACACACACACACACACATATATATATATATATATATATATATATATATATATATATATATGTGTGTTGTGTCTTTTGGCTTATCCCGGTTAGGGGTCGCCACAGCGGAACTCCGGTCCGCTAATGTTTGGTAGTGGATTTTTACGTGCCGAGTTACCAGCCCTGACACACAACCTTCAACAAAAGCACGCCCATTCACGCATGCCACCACACAGAAGACGCTCTAGCTGAGAATCGAACGCAACAACATCTTGCTGTGAGGTGACAGCGCTACCGCAGCACCACTACTGCAGGTGTTTTATATAAATACATTAGTAATTATCTGCTTAGTTTTAATGCAGCAAAAGAAAGGATATAACTGGCATTAATGTTTTTAACCATCACTTTCTGTTTCCCATCTGCATTGGCTCTCTGCTCCATGGTGCTCTTTTTCTCCACCCTGCTAAGGTTCAAACCTTGATGGAAAGATGGGAGTTTAATCTACATGTGACAAAGTGTGCCTTTGGTGCTGTAGTTACACAAGAACATTCTGTAGCTCTCAATATACTGATCTAACTTGTAAAGGTATGTTCATGTTCTCAACATACTGGTCTAGCTGGTAAAGGAATGTTCATGTTCTCAACATATTGGTCTAGCTTGTAAAGGTACATTCATGTTCTCAACATACTGGTCTAGCTTGTAAAGGTATTTTCATGTTCTTAACATACTGAGCTAGCTTGTACAGGTACGTTCACATTCTTAACATACTGATCTAGCTTGTAAAGGTATGTTTGTGTTCTGAACATACTGAACTAGCTTCTGAAGGTATCTTCATGTTGCTTGAGGATGCAGATTTTTTTCCCAAATGCAAATGTCTGAACATTATGTTTTTCCAAAATTCAAAAGACAGTTCTGTGTTACTAAAATCTTTTATTTTTTTGTGGCATTTAAACCCTGAATTTGAGATGGTTTGGGCTTGTTTGCATGTCACGCACCACAGCTGCACTGTTTTTAACCCATTGCAAGGTATTCCATTCACAAATGTTCCCTTAGTAGCACTTGTGTGATCACCTAGTAGTACTCCTATTAGACCTTCACCTTTTACCCCCTTACTTCTCTCTGGCCTCTCTCCCTCAGATTCTGAAAATATGGATGGACAATTTCCTAAAGTTTCTCCTGGCAGTCTAGTCGATATGGTCATCCTGAGACAGTGTAGCAATGGCTTCATGTACATGGGCAACCCTCTACTATTACCACCTATGAACACAATTTGTGAGAGATGCAATTACATTAAGAACCTAGAATCTATGTTCTCTCTTTATAAGCCAGTATATCTGGCACTGAGAAGGTTGTCAGCACAAACACCACATATCAAACACCACCCACACCTACACAACACACATCCACATATGTGGAGGTCCTCAACAAAAACATACCCAAACAAGAGAGACCTCCGAGGCAAAAACACATGTGAACTCCACTGCCTACCACACCGCACAACATAGTCCACACATCTGTGTCTCACAGCCACTAAAGCCTAAACATAAATGCAGCATATTAGTCAAGAGAGACTCCATTGTGAGACACACAAATGTGCCCCCTCACATGGCTGGATAAGGAGAATGTCATGGTTACTTGTTTGTCAGGTGCCACAATCCACCATATCACCCAAGTCTCTCAACAACAGGTACTGTTATGACTCTGTCATAGTCCATGCTGACATGACTGACTTGAGACACACCTCCCTAGACTATATAAAAGAAACATGATCAAGCTCACTGAGTGTCTGTCCCAGGCAGGTGTGTTCCCAGCCTTAAGGAGCATTCTACCATCACCCAGAATGATGCCTCAACAGAAACAGAAAATGATTGACTTTAACAATTGGCTTAGTTTCTAGTGTCATTACAAGGGGATCCAGTACCTTAGAGCCTGGGAGAACATGATCGACAGACCACAATGCTTTGCCAGAAAGGGCCTGCATCTGTCTCCCTTGGGATTCAGGCTTCTGGCAAAGGCTCTTGCCTTCCCCATAGTGCCTTTTTTAGGCAATGCCATGAGGTCAAAACTACCAACATGAAAATTTCATCAGAATGCAAATTAAAGGTCACACTGCTAAACTCTATGAGTCTAAACATGAAACTGCACTCATTGCAAGCATTCTTAACCCTGGAAGATATTGACAATTGTGCAGTCACAGAAACCTGGTTCAAAGCTCTGGAGAGAACCCCAGCCATACCAGGTTACTCATTCTATCATACATTCAAATCCCAAACCATGGGCAACAAAGCAAAAGGAGGTGGAGTTGCAATATATATTAAAGACATACACACCTCCAGGCTGGACAAACAGTATGATGCACAGGAGACAATGCAGGTGCATTTAACCATTGACAAGACCCCTATTCAAATCATAACTAGCTACAGGCCCCCAACTTTGACTCAAGATGCCCACTCCACCTATCTGGACCTCTTTGAATCTATTAATATTCAACCCTTTACCTTGATCCTGGGCGACTTTAACTATCCAACCATTGACTGGAAGAACTACTCATGCCAAAACACAAATGGCCAGAGATTCCTTGATTTATGTCTGGTTAACACCCCCACAAGAGGTGATAGCATCTTTGGCTTGGTATTAACCAACATAGGTTCATAGATTCATAGATTAGGTTCATAGATTAGTACTAAGCTAACTGCCCTTGTGAGCCATTTTAAGTTTAGCAAATTATCCGTTGTGAGACTCAAACCCTCCCAACATGAGCAACCACTGCAGCACCCCTACAGTGTCATCATCCCTGGTAGGATCTCCCTGGTAGGACCTGACCACAAAGCGGTCAAAACCCCCCCCAGCTAGGGTCAAGCATAAAAACTTCTCCAAAGCTGATTACAACCTCCTGAGGGAAGATATAAATAGTTTCACACCCCCTCCCCCTCCATAGGAACTGGCACATATGTCCAAATGTACACCAAAGTACTATACGAGCATTTATATAGCTGCATGGAATCAGTAATACCCGACAGGACAAAATCATCCTCCAGAAGGAAGAATAAATCTGTCTGGTGGACATCTGCAATAAATAAACTCTATGATAAAAGGAAAAAAAATTGCTGTCCAGGACCAAGAAGGAGCCGGTGCCTAACTGGATGCAATCTCTCCTTAACCTGAACAAGAAAATAAGAGCACTAGTGAAATCCTCCAATGCAAACTTTGGGTCCAAACTGGCCACATCTACTAAAGGCAATCATAAGGCCTTCTTCACATATGTCCGCAGTCTCAAAGGAAGCACTCAGATCTGCTCAGAACTGGTGGTCAAGGATGCCATATAAACAAATGCCATATATATAGTCAATCTTCTGGCAGATAGGTTCAGTGAAAACTTCACCCTCTGCCCCATCAGTAAATCAGGACATCCTCAGCACCTGCCCCCCTCCCCTTATCTCAAGGGAGCAAGTCATCACTGCCCTGTCAAAGACAAAAAAATCCAGCCTCCATGGGACCCGATAACATTCCAGGCTGCATCCTACATGAACTCAGGCAGGAACTTGCAGCACCATTAGGCACCATATTCAACCAAAGCCTGAGTACCGGCTTCATCCCAGCCGAGTTGAGGACAGCCACTTTCATCCCTTTGCACAAAGATGGAGCATCCACCAATTCAGGAAATTATAGACCAATCAATGGTCGACTTCTTTGAGACAGTCACCAAAGCCATGGATGAGGGGAAGACGGTGCACACCACCTACCCTGACCTGGTTAAAGCCTTTGATACTATTCCCACTCAGGTATAATAGATAAACTCTCTCAACTAGGCATTAATATATGTTAGCAGATGGGTAGCAAACTGGCTTACTGACAGAAGCCACCTAGTCAAAATAGGGGAAGCCTCCTCAAGTAGTAGACCCATAACAAGTGGTGTACCCTAGTGATCGGTCTTGGGGACTCTGTTGTTTGGGATATACTCTTCTGAGGTGCAGGCCAAAACCAGTTGGCTATGGCTGACCAGGTTTGCAGATGACTGCAAGTTGGGTGCTGTCATCAATTCTCCTAGTGATGTGGACATTCTCCAAGAGAGTCTCACCCAAACAAATGACTGGTGCCAGAAACATGGGCTCAAACTGAATGCCAAAAAATGCATCATCATCCTGTTTGGGGAGAGTGATATCCCCACAAATTATCAAATTAATAACAAGATCCTAAGCATGCATTCAGTTATGAGGGACTTGAGCACCCAGATTGATAGCAAACTGACTTTTGACCACCACATTGCTTAAGCTGTATGGAAAGCTTTCTATATGGCCCGCTATCTCATCCAGGGACAAGGAGGTCATAACATCCCTGTATTCTTCCCTTATAAGACCCATTATTTAGTACAATGCCCCTTTTGGCATATACCTCACAAAGCACATGCAGCAGCTGGAGAGACCAAAGAGGTTCCTCAACAGGAGAATCCAGGGCCACAAACATCTACCCTACACAGATATGTTAAAAGCACTGTCCCTCTACTCAGTCTCATACAGACTCCTCAGAAGTGACCTCTGTCTGGCATACAAAGCAATCTCAGACCCCACCTTGATGGGACTGCTGCATATCTGCAAGTCGAGCTCCACTCGAGTAACTGTATTCTTCTCTTTTTTAAGACCCACTATTGAGTACAATGCCCCTTTCGGCATGTACCTCACAAAGCACTTGCAGCAGCTGGAGAGACCACAGAGGTTCCTCACCCTGAAAATCCAGGGCCTCAAACATCTACCCTACACAGATTGGCTAAAAGCCTTGTCCCTCTACTCAGTCTCATATAGACTCCTCAGCGGTGACTTCTGTTTGGCATACAAGGGGATCACAGACCCCACCTTGATGAGACTACTACATATCCGCACGTCAAGCTCCACTTGATTAACCTACATGTGCAACCTCAACCTGGTCTGTGACATCAATTGGACTTGTTGGTGGGACAGATTTGTGTCCCAATGACTTCCCCTTCTATTGACTAGACTCCCTGTCCACATCAAGCAGAGTTCCTCATTAACCCTTTTAAGTGCAACCTGTTTAACTGGATGGAGAATAGAAAATACACGCCGGGATTCCGCCTGTGTCACTGCTGGACAGCGGCATTGGGTGCTGACTTGTCAGAACATGGACTAAATTTTTTGCTAGGCTTGTAAGGGTCTCAGGACCAATAGCCTAGTAACTTCCAATGATCCTATTATCCTATGAGAAAGGAAAATACATCAGTTCTGCCAAAATTCATGTACCCCGTTTCTACATTGCATTATGATTTCAGTACTGATTATATACTTTAGCAAGGCATACAGGGGTATAAACTGACATGGAGGGTGCTCTATGCATAAAAAATTATTTGAATTCTCAGCAGTTGAACTCCTGTGACCCTAACAGTTCATTCAGAATAAAATCCGTATGTCTTTGTCTTAGAGCTGCTCCTTGAAGCAGTCATAATACTTGCATTTCAATGTGAATGATTAAGTTTCTTTAAATATTGTTGTTCCAGCCTTTCACAAATGAATGTGTTTGTTATATGGCACTGTATAGTTTCCATATCCATTCACTTTTCTGCACTACTCAACTTAGGAACATAGTTGTATTCATGTGAACAGATAGATGTGCATGTCAGCCGAAGGAAATATTAGTTTGTGTGGTCTGTCCTTCTGTTTCAGCTGGATCTGCACTGATGTCCATCCTACTTCCCGTCTGTTCTTTATTTTACATCCTAGGCTTTTTCAATGTTCCCTATTGTCATCTAGCTCTCATCTGTCCCTGATTTTGCAGACCATGCTGATTTCACCTCATATTTTTGTCCTGTCACTTGCAAAATGTTTAATTTTTCTGGAAAATAGCTAAGGATTGGTAAGTCAATAATGGCAGATTTTAGTTTCACATGTCTTATTGTTCAGAAAGTATACATTGATGGAAAACATTTGTTCTATAACCATTTTAAGTGAATTAGAGTAATATTTAAAAAATATGTTGGGCCTTTTCCCCTATTTTTTGGCTTTGTCCCTGACTCTTGAGCAAAGAAGTCGTGACCTGTTTCCTCTGAAATGGTTTTCCATTTCTCCACCACTATTTTATGTGAAAAATGTATCCCATGCATCCATTCTGAAGTATCCTCTCTAGCAGTCACCAGCACCCCCTTCCCCACCTCTTCTCTTCCTTTTGAATTAGCTCCCACATACTTCCTGATCGGATTTGCCTCTACTCTTTCTTCTGTCTCTCTCTTTAAGTGAATATATCCCACTTTCACTGGTCTTCACACTTAACTCAGCCATCCATACCCATGTTCCTGTTTATTGCTGATGATGCTGGTTTATTTTTGTAGTGATTATCCTCTGCTGTACTCTTTGCTGATGTCCTGCTTTGCTCACCAGCCTTGGGCTGAGGATCAGGATGATTCTAACCGCTGGAATATTAGTTACAAAAGGAGGACTACAGAAGAATGATGTCATCACAGAACATATCACTTACAGGGAAAGTAATCTCTGTATTTTTTCACACAAAGCATGAAAAAAGGATGTGTAATAATACCATCATCTTTCCATTGTTTCATCTTTGTGGAGTTGTTTGCATGCATTAACTGTCCACGCTACTTCCAGCTTTGGACAAGTATCACATACATTTTACTCACAGCCCCAACCCTCCATCCAAAGAAAGAAAACTCTGTTTGCAGAATGGTCAGTGTTTAAGAAGTAGCACAAAGGTCATTTAAATAGTGCAGCAGATTAATGGGTTAAGATGCTTTGTGTAGTCCAGGGTTTGCTTCCCTCAGCCTCCATTTGCCTACTGTCTGGCTTTGAACAAATCACTTTACCAGACAGTGTTTTGGGACAACTGGAAAATTAGGTCAGGCTCCTCTATAATCACTTGGACCACATGGTTATTAACTACCTATGAACCTGTGACACTATGGAAAAATCAGGCCCAATACTGACAGCCTTGGGATGAAGGAAACTGAAGATTAAGCATCATAAGGGTAAGACCAGTCAAAATTCATTGACCCTAAGAGCACAGCAAAGTATAGTTTGGTGATAGGGGGACCCTGCCACAGATCTAGCTGATGAATGAAAAGAAAGTCTGAAGGTCTTCTTTCTTAAATATAAGCAATACTATAATCATTTTCCTCTTCACAGTTACTTATTGTCAGACCAGTAGTTTATACCAAGATAACGTTAAAGGAATGTAGTAGAAATAAGGTTTATTTTTATGTGCTTTCAAGAGTTAAGAAAACAAAAGCATGCAATCAAAATGTTCGCATCATTTGAGAAAAAGCCAGTTGTCTGTCTCTAAATTATAGTTTGGAGATCTTTACATCAATCATCTGGCAAAAGGTAGAGCCTCTTATAATTTTTTGAAAATGTAGCCCTCAGTGTATATTTTAGCTGTTCTTCATCAATCATTGATACAATTTCCAACAGGGAACCTAGGCCAAGGCTGGATCCAGAGCTAAGCAACCTAGGCAGCTGTCTAGGGCCTGGTTTGGGCTGGGGGGGTCCAGCCACAAGGATTAATTACAAAAATAATAGTTTTCCAAAAAGAAAAGTTTTCCTAGGTGGTGCTACTTTAAGAAAAAGAAAATAAACAAACAAATGCTTTACTTAGTGTCCTCCACATTAGTTTTCATGTGTTACTTCACTTTCACCCAATGAGCTTTACTCTCAGCATCCTGCATTCTCCAATTTCAGGTACTAGAGAACACAAAGTGTATGCTGCTTGCTTTTACTTTCAAAGAGATGGGATTACTTTGTGTTTTGCTTTACAGGTACAGAATGTTACAGAAATGTAATTTTGGTAGCAGAATGGGTATATACTACCACTACAGTGTTTTTGCTTAACAGGGTACAATGTGCGTGCGTGTGAATGGAAAGAGATTATTTTCCATTGCAGTGTGCTTTTATATTAGAAATGTGCATGTGAGTGTGTCTCTGTTTTTGTGTGTGTATGTGTGTCTGTGTGTGTTTGTGTAATGCCCTAATTAGAGAGGACAGTTGAGCTAAGTGACTAACTCAGGCTCAAACCCTATACTTTAGCTGCAAGTGTTATGAGCCTTAATCCACCACACTAACTGGTAGACCTTGCTTGACATATTTTTTCCCTTTAGTAAATCTCTGAGGATTGCTGTCGGTCATTAGAGGTTTGCAGTTTTACATATTGATGGAAAATGTGTTGTTCTTTTACTTTTTAAAATAGATTTAGAGTAAGTAGTTGTCCTTTTTCTGCCTTCAGTTTTGCAGAACATTTCTGATTTTGCCTCATATTTATGCCCTGTCCTTGAGAAGGTCATTTAACCAGGCAGCTATGGGGTAACTGGAAATTAGGGCAGGTGTCCTCAGTGGACCCATGAACTGCAATCCTAGTAGCTAGCTAAGAACCAGAATAGTTGTGGAGTAAAAGAAGGAAATTGATTGTAGTAAACTGATTGTAGCAAACAGGAGCATTAGCATATGAACTATGTTTTTAAATGTTGACTGAGTGTTTATTATTTAGCTGTGAATAAACTGGACAGCATGAAGTCTTTGATTAATGTTAATAATTTATATATGAATATATTTCAATTCTACTTGTTTTTTGAAGATACACAGGTGAGAAAAGTGCTGTGTTGAGCTACAACACTTTGTCTAGTAACTAGTACAGATGAGTAAGGCTATGAGCTGCTAGAGTTACTTCCTGAAGTACATAGTTTGATTCCCTCAGCTGTCATTTGTCTTCTCTGACTCTGCCAGGTTACTTCAACAGACAGTACTCCAAGGCTGTTTTTTAAAAAGCACACTTGGTTTTACTGGACTGTCTCAGGCTGTTACAAATGCATTAAAGAGTTGTTTTTTGAATTCCTGCAGCCTTCACATAGACACCAATTAGTAATTCACTGTATGCTATTTGAGTTAGAATCTCAGCATGTCTGTTGTAGTTAATTGAGTTGCCAGATGCATTTTCACTAAATATGAGTTTCGATGAAAGAGAGTGTTTTGTTTTGTATAGAAAATTGATGTTTGTGTTTCTTTTTCTGAAAAATTTGAAATATGTTTTAAATGATATCTAGATCTGTGTGATAACTGAAAACAAAAAGAAGAAAAGAGTATGTGCACTGACAGCTTTATGGTAACTGGAGAGGGACAGCCAAATAATGGGATATTAGTAAGGGTGGTGGGGGCCTGATTCATTACCATGCATAGGGGCCCATTGTCAATGGTCAGGATCTGTTGACTCTGAAGGTGTGTACTGCAACAGTGCTATTACCATTCAGATAGGTCAGACTTGTACTGAATGATGTCAAAGGGTACAGGGAGGTCAAAAATGAGATGTAGGTGTCCTGCAAGCATGTAAGCCCCTCCCCCAAAAATGTTGTGCATGTAAGCCCCTCCCCCCCAAAAGTGTATGCAGTAGTATGTCTGATTTTTTTCTGACTTGTGGGTAGTTGAATGAAAGCTGCTGCAGCATTTATATTGTCTTTAATTGTTTTGTTTTATCCATTACACTAAAGAATGGAATTAATGTATTAGTAGGCCTGGACTGTGTAATACAGTATAAACATGTTGCATTTTATTAATATATTTTGTAGTACGTTCTTTACAATCTCCAGTAGCTGCAAAGGGTTGACATTTGTCAGGTCATACTGTCTGCATTATTTGGAGTGATGACCAGAACAGTTTAACCTTTAGCATCCATTATATAGTCATTGTCATTTATTACTGTGATACAGTCTTCCCTACAAGATCGGTTTGCTGAGGATTTCTGCATTTAGTTAACTGTTACTCTAGCAGTTAGAGCAGCGGACTAAAGCTCCAACTTGTTAATAAGCTGCTTCTTGTGGCAAGTATGCAGGGTTTGAATCTTTCCACTTTCATTTACCTACCATGTGACAATGAGTACTTCACTTAACTAGAAAGTGCTTTGAAGTGATTGGCAGTTTAGGCTATGTCCTTAATGGCATCCAGCACTGAATGCCTAGTTGCTATGAAACTGTTGTCATTTGCCAGCCATTCTTAGCTGATCTAGTTCAGAAAATATGATAGTAATATCACCAGCGCACCAATTTTTAATATAACTAAGACAATATATTCTTCAAGGGCAGCATCACTGCATTTGTAGATGAAGCACTGAAATGCAAAGTTGTTTGCCAGCCACAACCTCTGCGTTAGTAATAGTTCCTTTTAATGTGGAATTATTCAAATGACTTTTAGCTCTGAAAAGATTGTGCATATTGTCTTAGCATATTTTATGATGTGGTTAGTATTCCTTTTATTAAACACCCTTAATGAATTTTTTCTTAAGACACAGGCAGACATTTATATATATAAAAAAAAGTTAACCTGTTCACAGTTACTAACATTATACATCACATATATTCTTTTATACAGTTATCTCCTCACTCCTCCTCCAAAATGTTATTCTTCATGTATAGTTCTAACATTTTCCATTTTTTATGTAATTTATTCCTACCCTTTTCTAAAGATCCCACTTCCAGTTATTTTATCTCTGTTACAGTATTCACTCCTTCAAACACAATTGGTTTAGACTTTTATTTCCAATTTCTAGTAATTGCTTTAGGCAGCCACCAGAATTAAATTTAAAAAGGCCTTACTGTGTCTAGGCAGCTCAGATCATGCATCCCAGCGCCAATATATATATATATATATATATATATATATATATATATATATATATATATATATATATATATAACTTCCTTAGTTACACCCATTTGGTCACCCAATACTTCTCTTAGAATCACAAAACAAGAAACATGTGCAACCCCAAAAGGGAAACCCGTAAAATACAAAAGCACTTGTGAAGCAGTGTGTCCAGTGCAAAATAAGCAATTTATTAAAAGGCCAGCGAAAAAATTAACACTTTAACTAAATCACCACAATGTTCTTCATGTTTCACTGTTGCAGACATCACATTTGGGTTATCTGCGTGCAGTAGCCCTCAGTCGGCCTGATTATCAAAGTCTTGGGTCCTGTGTCGGTTACTGTCTCATCTTCCATGACGTCAAGTAGTCAGGGATGTAAACATGCAGCTGATGCCATTATATCAGTCTTTCTTGCCGTGCGGTGCCCGAAGCAGAAGCAGTTCGCAAGTGCCAGTTGGCCGACTCCTGAAATTTTCATTTTCGAGTTTCAGAACCAAAGTCTTCAACTAAAGCTAAGTACCCCATTGGGGAAACTTTTTCTTGCTCTAAAGTGATGTCAGTAAAAGTCAATAATTGTATTTCTTGTGGAAAGCAAATACCTCATACTGATTTTCATTCATACTGTATTCCTTGTCTAGGCCCTGAGCACGACGTACCTCGCTGTCAGTTTTGTGCCTTATTTAAACCATGAACTATCCATCGTTGGTATATTTTCGCTTCTAAATATTTTGGTACTCGGTTTAATTATCCAGATATGTCTTCAGTAAGCCACCCAACTACCGACATTCCAAAAAAACACAAAGATAAAGACAGAGACAGGCTGCTTAGGTCCAAAGCTGCTGACGACGCTTCTCCTAAGCTAGTCGCCAGTTCACCAGTACTCAGTGAGGCACTTTCACAGCCCAGATACCCGCTACTTCAGATTCACAGGCCTCTACTGAGACCCATTCAGAGTCTGGTATGCCGCAAGATGCTTCAACTGTGAAACCTGCGGATGTCTCTACCTTGGATGGGTCCGGAGCCGCTGTGCAGGCACCGGCTTCTGAGGGTGTATTCAGGCCTACTGACTTGCATATTAAACCGACGCCATCTTCTTCTTCAAGGCCTAAAACTCGAACCATGCCTAGGAAAATGATGACCAGACCGCATGGTCAGGCCTCTATGCCTAAAAAACAAATGATAAGAATGGCTGAAGATCTTATTACTTTAATCAGAGGAAGCCAACCTTCCCCCTCTAAGAGACCTAGGACTGAATTTGCTTATGATACTTCTGACCAGGATTCTGAAATTTCTGTCTCCTCTGACCAAGATTTACCCTTATCTACCTATGAGGATTCTGATGCAGAGGACTCTATTCCCTCTGCTTCTCCCCCAGAGGATTTTTCTTTTGATGAAACCTTGCATACTTTTAGGGAGCATTTTCACTGGGAAAGCCAGGATTACTCTGATTCTAAAAAGACTTAGAGATTTCTTACTCCTGCCCCAACACAGGCCTTTAGCTATCCCTCCTGTACTGGACATTGTTGATGATGCCTTTTTGGAATCTAGCTTGGCCCCTGACTCTTTACCTTCTGCTCCCAGAAAACCTGATAGATATTACAGGGTTCCTGATTCTCACAAGTTTCTTTTTAAAAATCCTACTGCAGATCCTGAGACCATTTCACAGGGACCCAAGGGCATTAAAGCTACTACTGCCAAAAATCCTAGCGCCCCTGATAGAGATTCAAGGGCCCTAGATAGATGGGGTAAGAAGGTATACACCTCTGCAACCTTGGCCATCAGGGCCTTAAATTGCCAGTTTCATATTTTAAAGTAACAGCAGCATATTATTGGATTGCTTACACAGAAAATTATGTTGATTCCTGATTGTGCTGAAAATAAGGATTTACAGGATTTAATGCATTCTGCTGAACAGGTTGGAAAACATACTTTGCAATGTGGCTTTGATTCACTAGAGGCATCTTGCAGGACTGCTGTCACCAGGTCTGTAATTAGAAGGCATGCTTGGCTTAAGGAGCAATCTTTGCCAGATCATGTTAAAACTAAATTGCTGGATACTCCATTAAATCAGGACCGCCTGTTTGGCAACAAAGCAGAAGAAGTTCTTAAAAAGATGGAGGAAAAAGCTAAATCTATGCAAACTGTTAAAGATTTCTTACAAGTGCAGCCTCCAAGATTTAGTAGGCATTGGTCCTCAAAACATTGGTCCTTTCCTGCCTCTTCCAGGCCTTCTCAGTTCAAACCCAGAACCAGCAGAACAACCAGGCTTCAGTCCCAGGGTACACATAGGACTAAGTAGTGGGGGGCTCCCACATCCAAATCAGGGAGTAGTAAGACTCCCCCCATGGTAAACTGTCTCAATGACTTAAGTTTAAAACTTCCAAGCACTTCTCAACTGACTGCTCCTTTAGGGGGAAAGATTGCTCTGCAAGCAAAAAAACTGGGAACTCATTACCCAGGACAAATGGGTTTTAAACATAGTTTCCCAAGGATACAAATTTCACTTCCACACGATACCAACCCCAAATGGTTGGCGAGATCTACCCCCAAATCAGTGGGCAGAGGCTCAAAAGCAAGTACTCTCTCTCTTAAGATTAGAGGCTATTCAGACTGTACCAGAAGGGGAAAAGGGACAATGTTTCTACTCAAGACTTTTCCTGGTACCCAGAAAAGACAACTCATGGTGCCCTATCCTGGACCTTTCTATCCTAAACACCTTTTTGGTGATTCCAAAATTCAAGATGCTAACTCTTCACCAGTTGCTTCCCATGATAGGCAAAGATGGCAACACTGGATTTAAAGGAAGCCTACCTGCACATCCCAATCAGGGAATCTTGCAGAAAATACCTACGCTTCAAAGCAGGCTGCATGCACTATCAGTTCTCTGTACTGCCCTTTGGCTTATCTACTGCGCCCAGGTATTCACAAAGTGTGCCTAGCTCCAGTCATTGCATTTTGCAGGCAAAGAAATATTCAAATATACCCATACCTGGATGATTGTCTAATTCAGGCAGAAAGCCAGGACATACTTTTGAATCATCTGGCATTTGTACAAAAGGTGCTAACTTGTCTGGGGTACACCATAAATGAAAAGAAATCACATCTGGTACCCTGTCAACAAATTATATTCCTGGGAGCAAGCTTGAACACAACTTTCCAGATGATTTCCTCATGCCAGAGAAGCAAATTCATTTGACAACTTACTTCAAACTAGTGGCCAGAAAAACCCTGCTATCTGTAAGCAAATACTGCAAGCCTTGGGGTTCATGGCCTTGTGCATTCTACTAATTCCATATGCAAGACTGCATATGAGGAAACTACAATGGTATCTAATTAGCCTATGGTGTCAACATTCTCAGGATCTAGATGCAATGATTCCTATCATACCTTGCCTACGGTTGGAATTCCTTTGGTGGGCAGAGGCCTGCCACCAAAACAGGGGACTACCATTCACACTATCCCCTGCCGCCCAAACCCTAACAACAGATGCATGGGGGGCTCACCTGGCAGGGAAGTGCATTCAGGGTAAATGGAACCCAAGTCAAATGCACCTGCATATCAATCAAAAAGAAATGTTAGCTGTACAGAATGCTCTGACAGCCTTCAAGGACCACATTCTTCCAGGACAATTAATGGTAAAGACAGACAACACCACTGTTATGTGGTACATAAACAAGCATGGGGGTACCCATTCCTACCCCCTCTGCAAACTAGCCATGGCTCTGTGGAACACAGCCTTGAGCTACCAAGTGCATCTACAGGCTCAATTCAAGCCAGGAAAACTAAATACACTGGCAGACGAACTAAGCAGAAATGTAATGGACCCACACGAGTGGAAACTGGAACCAGAGACTTTCAACATATTGATAAACAAATGGGGGAGCCCAGATATAGACCTGTTTGCTTCCTCCCGGAACTTCCAATTGGACAAATTCTGCACAAGGACTCCACATAAACAAGCTTGGAAAGTGGATGCTCTGTCCTTCAGCTGGAAAAATCTATCAGTTTATGCCTTTCCCCTGTGCCTCTCCTCTCCAAAGTACTACTAAAGATCAAACAGGACAAACCAAGGATAATACTGATTGCACCAGACTGGCCACGCCAACACTGGTACCCTCTCTTGCGCAGTGTGTCACAGCTAGCCCCATGGCACCTGCCTCAGACCCCTACCCTGCTGTCAAAGCAGGGGAGCCAGATTCTGCACCCTTAGCTTCAAACCCTGAACCTGGCAGCCTGGCTAATTACCTAAGGTCCCTGTTACCATCCCTCAGTAAACAAGTGTCAGATGTCATTTTGGAGGCAAGGAGGCCTAGTACTAGAAACTCTTATGCTGAAAAATGGAAACAATTCTGTTCCTGGAACCAAACTCAAGGGATGGCCACAACAGCGCACAATTTACTTCAGATTCTTCAATACTTAACTGAGATGTTTCACAAGGGCCTTTCCTTTTCCTTTATCAAAATTCCCATCTCAGCCATTTCCGTTCATTACAACACAGAACCACCCCTCTTTTCTCACCCACTGCTCAAGCAGTTTCTTAGAGGGGCCAAAAATGTAAGCTCACCCAGAACAGCCCCAGCTCCAGCCTGGGACCTTAACTTTGTATTGGAAAAACTCACTCTGCCTCCTTTTGAGCCAGCTGCAAGTGCAGAGTTAAAATTCTTTTCTTGGAAAACAGCTTTTCTTTTAGCAATCATCTCAGCAAGACGGGTATCTGAATTATAGGCCCTTATGGCAGTGGAGCCTTTCATCATCTTTCATGCGGTCAGGGTGTCCCTCAGGACCAATCCCTCCTTCATGCCCAAGGTGGTATCCAGTATGGCTCTTAATCAATCCATTCATTTGCCAACCTTCTTTTCTAATCCACAGAATAAAGGGGAATGGATACTGCACTCCTTAGATGTGCACAGACAATTTAGATTTTACTTGGACAGGACTAAACCTCAAAGGAAATCTGAACAACTGTTGGTGGCATTTGCTGCAGGGGCAGAGGGGAAGGCTATTTCAAAGCAAACCATTTCTAAATGGATAGGCCATTGCATTAATTTCTGCTATAAGCACCATGGAAAATCTATCCCACAGGGGATTAGACCCCATTCAACCAGGGCTACATCTACCTCTACAGCCTTTCTCAGGGGTGTCCCTACCAGAGACATCCTAGAAGCTGCTACCTGGAGTTCTGTACATACCTTCACAAAGCATTACCATTTGCCAATTTTCTTTAAATCCAGAGCTAGCTTTGCCACTGCAGTCTTGCAGGGCCTTATACTTGGTCCTAATGCTATCTAAATTCCTCCTCCCATCCTTAGCGTTGGGAATCTACCCAAATGTGATGACTGCAACAGTGAAACACAAAGAATATAAAACAGTTGTGTACACTTACCATAAATGTAGATGTTTGAGTGTATTTACAGTTGTAGTCCTGGTTACCCTCCCTCCAGCCCCCTGACTTCTTTTGGCTATAATTCTACACTCCTTTACTATGCTTAAAAGCTGTTTGGTGTATTTGCTTTTTTGTTGGAGGTATAACCTTGTATGTATGTATATATATATATATATATATATATATATATATATATATATATATATTTAATTGCTTCCCATTTGGGGGGGCACCTGACATCTGGGGCAAGAAAAACTGATGTAATGGCGTCGGCTGCATGCTTTATACCACTGACTAAATGATGTCATGGAAGATGAGACAGCAACCGATGCAGGACCCAAGACTTTGATAATCAGGCCAACTGAGGGCTACTGCAAGCAAATAACCCAAATGTGATGACTGCAACAGTGAATACACTCGAACATCTACATTTTTGGTAAATGTACACAACTGTACTTTTTCATTTCAAGACCTCTTCAGATAAAATTCCACATAAAATTGTTGCCTTTATATATCAAAAAAACTCCACCTATCAATTATACACCATCCAATAATAATCAAACACTTATTAAAACATGTTACAGATTTAAAAAAATAATCACAGTACTTCTGTATAAAAGATGCTATAAATAAATGCTGCATGCTGTATATGAAACTTGTAAATTTATAAATGTTAAAAATTGATATATATAAAAATGTTCACATATAAAAATGTTACATAAGTAAATTAAATTAAAATTAAATTAAATTAAAAACTTAAAACTTTTCTTCATTTAAAACAGCAAAATATTAATATCTGTTTACTGCTAGTGGCTATAGTACAAAAATGCAGGTAGACATAAACAGAAAAAATAAAGTTCCTTGTGAATGCTGTAATATATTTTATACTAGTAAAACAAAAAGAACCCTAAGGAAAATAATATATGAGCTAAGGTTGCCACCCATCTCATTATCAGTGAGACAGTCATGATTGAGCTGCCTTATCTTGTTCCCCACTATGCAAAGGAGTGGGACTTGAAAAGTCCCGCTTTTCGATCGCACTGAATCACTGTGGAAAAGCCGCAATTACTTACGGCTTTGCCACAGTGATTCAGTTATGTTACCAACCCAGACCTTCAGGCAGAGCTATTCTCTATTAGGTCTAGGTGCTTTAAATCATGCAGTAATTGGCTGCAATTCGGGAAGGGGATGGGGATTGGGGTAGGAAAAGCCCTACAAAGATCGCTGATGTAGAGTGGCTTGTTTTTAGCATTTCTACAGCTGCTAAAGAAATAAAAAGATTTTTTTTTCTTCTAACAGCTGAGGCAGCCATCCATTCAGCCAGTTATCCATCCATCCATCCATCCATCCATCCATCCATCCATCCATCCATCCATCCATCCATCCATCCAACCATCCATCCATCCATCCACCCAGCAAGCCAGCCATCCATTCAGCCAGCCAGCCCAACCACCATCCATTCATCCAGCCATTATCCATTCATCCAGCCAGACATCCACTTATTCCTCTATTCAGCCAGTTATCCAGCCATCCAGCAATCCAGCCATCCATTCATCCAGCCAACCAGCTATCCATTCATCCATCATGCCAGCCAGCCATTCATTCATCCAGCCAGCCAGTTATCCAGCCAGCCATCCAGCAATCCAGCTATCCATTCATCCAGCAAGCCAGCCAGCAAGACATTCAATCATCAAGCAAGCCATCCATTCATCCATCCATCCATCCATCCATCCATCCATCCATCCATCCATCCATCTATCCATCCATCCATCCATCCATCCATTAATCCATTAGTTCAGCCATTTATCCATCTAGCTAGCTCCTCCCCCAGCCAGCTAGCCACTCCAGCAGTCAGCCAGCCTGCTAGTGACTCCAGCAGTCAACTAGCCAGCTAACCTCTCCAGCAGCCAACCAGAGCCAGCCTTCCACTACCCAGCTAGCCACTCAATCAGCCAACCAGCTAACCACTCCAGCAGTCAGCCAGCCTCCCAACAACTATCTAGCCACTCCAGGAGTCAGCCAGCCTCACACCAACTGGCCACTCCAGCAGTCAGCCAGCAAGCTAACCACTCTAGCAGCTAGCCAGCACACTAACCACTCCAGCAGCTGGCCAGCCAGCCAGCTAGCCACTCCAGCAGCCAACAAGCCAGCTGGCCATTCCAGCACCCAACCAGCTGTTGTACCCATAACTACATCTGCTTCACCACTCCTGTGGTAATGTTGTGGTAGAGGGTGTGGCCAGTGTCATACTGGCCACACTCCCATGCCCCACTTTGGCCCACATAAAAGGTGCCAACCCTAACATGAACATTACTATGACATAAAAACTAAGGATAAGAAAAATAGTTTATATAAGCATTTGACAGGTTGCCCCAATGTAAAATATAAGTTTTTTGTGATCGAAGTAGTTTCTTCTGATATTAATGGGGTTTCTTGGGTGAACAAAATTGAATATCGTGAATTGTACTGGCAATTAATCCTGGAAGCTAACAGAAGCCCAGGACTTGATGAGAATTTAAGTATAAGTTCAGTGTTAAAAATGAGAGCGGCTAGATTGTGAATTGCTTGGTATAGGATAAGATTTCTGTACTTTATTTTTTCTATTTATGTCCACCTGCATGTTTGTGCTGTGTCCACTAGATGGCAGTAAACAGATTAATATTTTGCTGTTTTAAATGCAGAAAAGTTTTAAGTTTTTGATTTACTTATATAACACTTTTTATATGTGAATATTTTTTTATATGTATCAATTTTTAACTTTTATAAATCTACAGGTTTTTCATTTCATATACAGGATGCAGGATTTATTTATTTATAGCATTGTTTATACAGAAGAAGTACTGTGATTATTTTTTAAATCTGTAACTTCTTTTAATGAGTGTTTGATTATTATTGGATGGTATATAATTGATAGGTGGAGTTTTTTTGATATACAAAGTCAACAATTTTATGTGGAATTTTATCTGAAAAAGTCTTGAAATTAAAACACGGTGATTCAGTTAAAGCATTTATTTTTTTTCTGGGCTTTTAATAAATTGCGTATTTTGCAGTGGACAGACTGCTTCACAAGTGCTTTTGTATATTTCTGACAGAATACTCTGTAGGGAATTTTCACTGTCTGCCAACTCATTACACTCCCAAAACATAAGTTCCCAGTTATCTCTTTTTCCCAGTCACAACTTCAACATGTGCCATCTACCCAAGGAAAAAGTCTTTGGAGTCTGCTTGGCTGTAAAAATACATATATTAATACTTCCATGCAAAAATCCTAAATCTTCTAGACGCTGTTGCATATTTGTTTGCCATACATATGTCCGCCAATTGTTTCCTTGTGAATTGCTTATCCATTCTCTTTTTCAAATATTTTCTAACCTCTTCTGATTGATGTGTATAGTTATCATGCAATATCCTATATGCTCTACTAATTAACCCTTTTTTAACAGCAGCTTCTGCACCAGATTTAACTAACAACTCTACCAGAACAAGTTTTTTCACTTAGGATTCCCCTATCCCTGTCTCTTTGCCTATATTCTGGTATCAGCCCCTGATAGGGAAGGCAGTCTCTAGCCTGCAATCAAAATGTCTTTTTGGCCTCTTCCCATTCTATTACCTTTCTCTCTCATTGTTATTTGCTCCCAGTACCTTAGCAATGGTTCATTTGCCAGTTTTCTCCAGTAAATTCTAGCCTCATCTTGATATTCTGTGTACCCATAAATGCAGTAATTCCTATTGACAGAATCTCTTTTCTCCACTCTCATATTGGCTTAATTCTTAGCAGACTTTCTGCTACTTTATGAATATAATATTCTGTATGGACTTTATGAATATAATATTCTGTATGGTTGTTATTTTTCTTAAGGGTCTGCATCCAAAATATTATTCTCTCCTTATTTCTTGAATTTCTCCCCCCTTCAGCATCACCCCTTTTCACTTTGAATTATAGCTTTCTACCTGTGTTATGTATATCATCCTTAACTGTGTAGCTCTAATATATCCATTCACATCAGGTAATCCTAAAC
Source organism: Protopterus annectens (assembly GCF_019279795.1). Taxonomy (NCBI): domain Eukaryota; kingdom Metazoa; phylum Chordata; order Ceratodontiformes; family Protopteridae; genus Protopterus; species Protopterus annectens. Next base: position 1,181,372,599 of record NC_056745.1, read on the forward strand.
CACACTGTTCTGTTGAAATGATCAGCTTAACCCACTTGACCCTTGTCCTGTTCCCCTCTCAGAAAAAAGTCCTTCAACTGTTTATGAAACACTGCCCATAACTTCTCCTCTGGTTGATAAAAATATGCTTGACCTGTATATAAAACTAAAGGGACTAAACATATTTTCATTGTTTATATCTTGCTATCCATATCCATAAACAAGAACTTCCAGTCTCAGTTTTTATATTATCTTTTGTTTAGTCTTTTCCCACATATCCTTAGCTGCAATAACAGAATCATTTTAACCCATACTTCTAAATACTTAATTTTGTTGTGTTCCCATAAATATGGATATTGCTTAACAAACTAGTGTGTGGGCATATAGTTTACAGCTATAGCCTTTGTTTTGTCTTCATTAATTTTACATCCGGAAAAGACTTGAAACTATCTCAAAGTGTTCCACACCACTGAGATATACTTTTCTGGTTTTATGAACTACAAATTAATATTGCCTGCAAATAAAGCCAACTTTTCCTGATTACCATACCAGTTATATCCCTGAACTTCTGAATCCTTTGTTTTCTTTGCCAATGGCTATAAATATAACACAAATAACAAAGAGAAAGGAGGCACCTGTACCTAGTTCCTCTGTTCAAACACAACTTATCAGAGAGGAACCCTTCCACTTTAATTTTTGCCTCAAGTCCCTCATATATCCTCCTAATTAACCTTATTATTGTATCATGGAATGTAAATCCTTCCATTGCCCTGCTCATAAAATCCCAGCTTACTCTGTTGAATGCTTTCTCTGTATCAAGACCCACTGACAACAGCAGCATTTTCTTATATTCTGCTTCTCTCTGGATCACCATTGTTCTATTAATGTCAAATGTTTGCATCCCCTCCACAATACCCCATTGATCTATAGCTATCAATATTTTGAAACACCTTTGCCACTCTTTTAACAATTATATACATAATTTATAATACTGATTTAAAATTGAAATGGGCCTATATGAAGCTGAGTCTGATGGATCTTTACTGTCTTTAGGTATTACAGAAACCACAGCTTTCTTCCAGGATGTAGGGGCCTCCTCTCCTTTTCAAATACTGTTAAACAAAACCTTCCAGAACTTTATCACTTTCTTCCCTCCTAGCTTCCAAACTTCCACAAGAATGCCATCTATTCCTGGAAACGTTCCTGCAGATTGATTATACATCACCATTTTTATCTCATCTCCTCCTATCTTAACTGATAATTGTTGAGCCTCATCTACCTCTAACATTGCCATATCTATGTCTTCCATAAATATTCCCATTTGTGCCTTTTCTTGATTTCCACATAACTCTGCTTTATACAAATTTTCATAAAATTGCCAAAATATTTCTAATACCTGTACAGGATCTCTGGTTATTTTTCTTGTTATAGGTTCCCTAAGTTTGGCAACAGCCCTTTCTATTTTCTGTTGCCTAACTCATTGTGCTAAAAGGTTTTGTGCTCTGTAGTTATCAAAAAACAGTCGCTTAACAGCAATCTTTCTAAACTCATTCATATTATCCAGATACTCCCTTATTTTCTCTTTAGCCCTCTGCAGTCATGCCTCTTCTTATCGTGTGAGAGCCCCATTATTCTGCAATACTTCAACCTTTGTAAGCCGCTCTAAATAATTTGTGTTACTTCTTAACTATATCTCATTTTCTTTTATTTCTACTCTATCTTTAAACTCCACTTTCATTTAGTAGCATTCACTTGTGAAGAAGTTTTTGTGTGACCTATAATTCTCAAATAATTTCAACTACCCATTCCTTAAGTTCCTCTCTTTTCAACAGATAGGTAGAGAAGTGCCAGTGTCTCATTTGTACTTCATTATCCTGCATTTTCATCCTAGTTGTTATTGGTGTATGAGCTGAAATAGTTATTAGATGTGTGTTAAAGCTTTTGTAGTTAATATTTCTTATGCTCTCATAAGTACTCTTCTGTATAAACTGTGCTACACATGGCTGGGTGTTATGGTATGATCCCAGTGACCTCTATTCAATTTAATTTAGTTCATTCAACTGAAATACATGTAATTTATTTTTTCATAACAATTAAGAGGTGTACACAGTCAACAAAGTGGCTATAACTGCTGGTGGGGGATCGCTGTGGACAAAAGTACCTTATGCTGTTATCATCTGGTTATTTTTAAATGGTCTTTAATCTTAGTGTATGTGTGTGTGTGTGTGTGTGTGTGTGTGTGTGTGTGTGTGTGTGTGTGTGTGTGTGTGTGTGTGTGTGTGTGTGTGTGTGTGTGTCTGTGTGTGTGTATATGTTAAATTGGAATACTTTGGCTACCATTTGTGTGAAACACATTTGAAATCTATGACTTTGGTCATTATTATTGTTGAAGCTTAAAGTGCTCCACAGAACATCACAGGAAATTCTTTCTGCCCACAGCCATCAGACTCTATAATGCCTCCTACCATCTTAGCACCACCCCCACTACTGAAGAAGACCACATAGTGTAATGTTAAACTTTTACCCATGTTTGCCTTTTTCTCATCCATTTATCTCTCTTTTATCTTTCTTTTTTCAGTGTAATAATAATCATTAATGCAATTATCCTTTGTGCAGTATGCTATACCTTAGTTAAAGAATCGTAATGTGCAATACCCCATATCCTAGTGTGACTGGAAATGAACACAAAAAGGCTCCCCCTTTCATGTCACTACTATATGTGGTATCAAACTCATCTAATACATTGGCTATGGTCAACAGTGTACCTATGTCAGGCGTTGCTGTTATATATGTGGGTAACATAAGTGAATATAATAAATGTCATAGCTAATTATGTAACATAAGTGTTTCGTCTATGTTGTGTAACATAAGCAATTTCCTGTGGGATCAATAAAGTAATTCTGATTTTTTTTTTTTGACATGGACATCTGAGAAGGATGCAGTCAGCAATGTAGCTATAATTGCTGGGTTTTGGAGATGTCTTTGGATAAAAAATGACTTGAGTCTGCATAGCTGAAGTTAAAAATCCATTAGTCTGTCTTTGCAGGACTAATGTGCATTTGTAGAAAGCAAAATGGAGTACTTTACTGTGGCTATTTTAGCACAACCGGATATGTGATGTGTACATAGTCAATTAAGTGACCATAATTTTTGAACACAGATATTGGTAGTTATAATGACAGCAGAAAAATGTTCCAAACTGGAAATATAAGACTCAATAATAAATATTGCTGTACTAAACAAGAAATGTTGCTGTACTAAAAAAAATATTTAAAACATCAGGAAGTTGATTCAAAGTACATATGCATTTATGCATGCTGCTAAAATGTTCAGGGGGCCCATGGTTTTAAGACAGCCCATGGTCAAGGTACACTTAATCTGCCACTGGCCAGATGTATTTTCATTAATTGCGAGTTTCAATGCATTTTCAGGGAATGTGAGTTCCAAGGGAAGAAAAGTTCATTATTGCTCATGCTAATTCTGATTTCAGTATGAGACTGTTTGTTTAACAAATTGTCATCACTATTTTACAATAAGATGAATCCAAAATCTCTAATCAGTAAAAGTGAAGAAGAAAATAGAATGCACACTGACAGACTTGTACAGTGTTTATGGTAATTTGGAAGAGACAGCCAAGTCATGGAGCACTGGAATAATTGCTTGGGGTGGGAGCAATGGTCCATTACCTGCCTAGGGCCCCATTTGACAATGATCCAGTTCTGACCTAGGATGACACATACAGTGAAATCCATCAACCACATATATCATCAACCTTTTTTTTACAGGCATAGAAGGAGGCAAAATCTGTTCTCTACCTATTGTGCACATATACCAGAAATATATAGGCACAAAGACAGAATATATTTTACAGGTGGCAAAAACATGTAACCAATATAGAAACTAAGCCTTATTAACTTACTTATTTACTTACTTGTATATTTATATTTTGTTAACCAAGTTGTCCATCTGATTTGTGGTTTATTTTCTTTTGAATCACAGAGGCAAAACTGATGGCATACACACATATTTTACTGGTAGTAATAAAACATGGGACAATATAAGTGAATGTATATAATATGCATACTAAAGCTGCCACATTATGTAACAAATGATCTGGAAGTGAGATTCATCATTACAGAGATTTGTTTTTATTTCTTTACAGACCATATTCAAAGTAACCAAGCTTGACCATGTTTGCAGTAATATAAATTTACAAGTTAGTACAAATGTAGCTTTTTTTCCTAAAATTTTGACAGTTTCCTGGTGAACCTGAGGAAAGTAGGCAGATTGTCCCAGATGTTTGCGATGTAGTTACAGAATAATGACGTCTGTATTGATTCATGGCTTCTGGCTGGTTGCAGTGGACATCCTGTAGATAGATCTAAGGCCCCGTGTGAGTGTATATAAGAAAATTCAAAGTCAGATGATCTCATTGCAGTACAGTTGCATGAAGGAGAAATGAAGAGTTTTTTCACAAATGGCACTCGATTTAATTCTTCATGAAGGTCACAGTGCAATAACCTTCAAAGTGCACTCAGAACAAATCCAACACTCATGCATACAATCCTATATTTATTTAAGGTCCAAGCTGACGGTCCCATACAGATTATATTTGCATAAAATAATTTTGAAACCAATATGGCATCAATTAGTTTATCTCTTGTGTTAAACAGAATGTAATCCCTGATTTAATAACGGCACCCTAGAGTTTGATTACTTGATTGGACTGTGTTAGTAGCATATAAATCCAGGGATGAGTTGTTCAGAATGTTGCTGATACATTTAAAGGTTTCAACACACTATATAATCTCCTTCTTGTTAGCTAAAATGATCAAAGTAGGAGAGTTTGTAAACTGGCAGTAGTTATGACAGAATAATATAGATTTACTTTCATTAGTATTTAACAGTATCTGTAAGTCACCCAGCCACACTCAGCAAACTCCTTGTCAGGCTGAGTGACTCCAGCTTGAAGCAGGCTCTCTACAGATGTATAGGATGAGGATTTTCTTATAAGAGCAATGCTATATGCATATTGCACAGTTTGTGGGACAACACATTGCCTGGATAAATTACTGACATAAATGAAGAAAAGCTGAATGTAGGAAATCCTGGGGCCATCAGCCTTTGGAAATATATCCTCCAGAGTATGTAGATTTACAGTTAACCTCGTAGGTTCTCTCAAATAAATAACATGAGAACCATTCAATAGCATTGAAAGGTATGTCTCTATTATTAGATTATTGTCCAACAATGCAGAGTATTTGTAAGGACAAGTCAATCCCTTCCCCAACTACACTTATGGAGAGTGTCAGTTGCCTTCCTGAAAAGTGAAACATTTCAAAAATGGTAGGTTTTTGAAGAAAGCCCTCATGGAAATTCAGTGGTGGAACCTCTGTTGTATATGTTGTGCTTCAAATGGGGGTTGTGGGGGTGGGCTATTGTTGTACTTGTCAGGTTAAGGCAATGATTATGATCTGTGGTACTGCTTTACAGCACCTCCATATGCCTATCCATTCTGCACCCATACAAGTTCCATGTATCCCAAAGAGATGATTACTGTCATGATTGTTAAAATTCATATTGCTTTGTTGGATTATAGAGCTCAATTATCCAAAGAAAGGTTCAAGTAAGAATATTATATTGTATAGACCAAGCCCTAGATTACAGTGAACAGGGGTACTTTGACTAAAACTAAATACATACAACCATACTATAACAGAAATCTTTCATCAACAAACATATGCAAGTGCAAGGTAGCAGCTAAGGACTTATCAGCTCTCCATAGCTGTTTTCATTTATTATATGCCAGGTCAGTTGAAGAAAGGGGTCCTAATATCTCAGATTTTCTGTCATACACACACCTGAATGGCATTTTAAAGCAGCACAAATACAGGTGCTCCTTGCTTGTATCCTTACTGAATGAGCTGGAAGCTGTTGCTTGTCTAAATCTGTTTATGCTGCTTGACTTTGCTAGCCAATGGTTTGCTTTCTTTTGGCTGTTACAGGTTTCTTTATGTTGAACATCCTAAAATAGCAGTTCTTTCTGGAATTCCTAAACTTCATAGTCAGGTATTTCTTCTGCCCTTTAGACCTATAGTTTCTGCTTCTGGTAGTGTAATTGAAAGTATATCACTTTTTTTAGATCACTTTTTGAATCCTCTGGTGCAGAAACTGGACAGCTTTATCAAGGTTTCCTGGCATTTGTTGGATTCTTTGCGGTCTTTTACATCAGACACTTCATCACGTAGGTTACTTACCTTGGATGTTAAATCTCTTTACACCAGTATACCTATTACTGAAGGTGTTGAATACCTGAGGTTATGTTTGGTTAAATATACCAGCTTTCTAGTGATATGGTTAGAACTTGTAGCTGATAGAGGTGATGTTAGAAAGCAACTTTTTTCTATTTAATGTAAAATATTACCAATAGCTCAAGGGGCGTCACTGCTGCACCCTCTATTGCTAACCTTGTCATGGGGTAGTGGGAGATCCAACTTCTTAAAACATTCAATTTTTTGAAATACATATCAAGATGCATAAGAGGTTTGTGGATGACATATTTGTTATTACTGATGCATCTTTAGATCAAACAGATACATTTGTTAAAGACATTAATAATGGTACTAACCTTTTAAGCTTTGTCCTGGGCCAAGTAGGAAAAAGTGTTCCATATTTGGCTGTGGTAGTTAATTGGGATGCTGCCAATCGCAGTTTGTTTCTAGTGGGATCTATAGAAAACATTGTTTCTCTTAACAATTATTTATATTACCTTAGTGCTCATCCCACTTACATGAAAATAAATATTCCTAGAGGTCAGATGATCCAACTGTCTAGATTGACCACTGACTTTGGTAACTTTCCCAAAGGGATCAATGATATTATTACATTATTCAGCAGTAGGGGTTATGGAAGGCTGTGGTGGTGCAGAGGTTAGCATTGTTGCCTCACAGCAAGAGGTTCTCTGGTTCGATTCTCGGCTGGAGCCCCTTCTGTGCAGAGTCTGCATGTCCTCCCCATGGTCCAGTGAATTTAAAGACATGCAGGTAGGTGCATGCAAGTGTGGGTGTGCCTTCTTTGAAGGTTAGGCGCCGGCTGGCAACTCGACACCGTAAAAATTCACTGCCAATCATTAGCGGACCAGAGTTCCGCTGCGGCGACCCCTAACCAGGAAAAGCCAAAAGACAGTTTGCTATTCAACAGTAGGGGTTATGATTTAGGGCTGCTGGTAGATGAGAAGCTTAGGCATAATAGAGACAAACAGTTAACTCCCATTTTGGTGGGAGATATACCTCAGAAGAACGGTACTGATATTAAATACAACAATAGGTTTTTTTTTTTTTTTTAGATGACTATTGATGACAGAAGTATTAGAAATATTATTACACACAACTGGAAAATTTTCCAAGTGAACTCTGATGTATACACAGTGGTGGGTCCCTCCCCCAAATTTGTGTGCACAAAAAAGTCCATTAAGCATTGGTTGGAGAACGCAAATACTGGGATGCCTCTGCCACTTACACATAAAAAAGTAGGTATGTTTGAGTGTGGAGTTTGCAGGGCATGTCATTTTATACTTGAAGGCTCTGTCATTGTTTTGTCTCATATGGAAAGAAGCATTAAAATTAAAGCACACTATGATTGTAATACCACTGGTTTGATTTACATTGCTGTCTGATCACATTGTGCTGCATTCTACATTGGCATGACTACCAGAAAGTTATCTCAAAGAGTTAAAGAACACTTGTATGATATTATGAGCAAAAATACCAACAGTGCCTTATACAGGTACACCTTAACATGTGGTTCCTTTAATTAGTTCCATTTTGCTGTCTTGCAGCATTTACCTGTGGATCTTAGGGAGGGTTGTTTCAAGAAGCAGCTACTTAAATAAGAAACATTGTGGCATCTTAAGATACAGGCCAATAAGTTTCCTGGCCTGAATAACGCCATTTGTATAAATTTGTTTTTATAATTGTATTTTTTAATGTTATGTTATTTTGTACTGAGTTATACTTCTGGGCTGTGATTTCAGTGCTTTTTTACCTCTTAGGTCACCATTTGACTTAATTTAATTATTGTTTTATATCTCTGAATGGTCCATTTGCATTATAAAGTTGTCTTCTAGTCAGTTGTTCATTTTTCTGATAAAGTTCCTTGTGGATGAAAGTGCTCAAAAATAAACTTTCTTTAAGAAAATTACATTTTCCTGTGGTGCCTATCTGCGGATGTTTTCAATGCTCAGTTTTACTATTCATCATCTGAGTGGTTTGTTTGTGTTTATAATGGGATCCCTAACTAGAGATTATAACACGTGCTCGTGATGCACTTTTATTCTGTCCATTTATTGCAGCAATCACCTACAATCTTTCCCTGAAGTAAGGTAAACCCAGGCTACTATGCTTTCCTACTGATTTGGCTCTCCTATATTGATGTATACCTAACTACCGACAACCATACTGCCTTCCCGGTTGTGAATCGTATAACTTTGCTTGCTGGTTGTCCGTGATTAATGCCATTATTTGAATGTTAAGCAACTTGTATGTTTTTGTGCTTCCTCCTGCAATTCTCCTGCTTAGATAGCCATCTTTTTCACTTGTTAGAAGTTTAAGTTGAGTTTCAGATCATACTTGATATCTGCCTAATTTTATAGTACTCTGTACTTTTAACATAGCTTTGCCTCACCGTATACAATATTGTATAGTTATCCACAGTTAATAGCAATGAATGTTTCACCTTGTATTATATTGCTGCCTAATTATTCAGTGTTGCTCAGCTAGCTATTGTAAAGTTTTTGTTTTAACCTGTAATCAATCCTGTTATAAGTTCACTGTTTTCCTCTGCTACTTATATTATATTGCTGCCAAACTATTCAGTGTTGCTCAGCTAGCTATTATAAAGGTTTTGTTTTACCCTGTAATCAATCCTGTTATAAGTTCACTGTTTGCCTCTGCTGCTTTAACTACTGTAGCTGGTCCGCTCATAAACTTCTGCTTTTCATTCTATCTCCATTCTCCCCTCCCCCTTCCTCATACTGATAATACCTCTCTCTTTCTGTTTTGTTTACAGTTTTAGCACCCACCACATTGCAATTGTCCTTCCCTGCAACTACAATTCTCTCCAAGTCCTCTGAATTGGAACCAACCACAATTCAAATAAGGGGAATATAAAGTGTATGTCCCAACTAAGCATTGTATACTTACCAGACATAGCTTTTAGAAACTATCCTGCAGCTAATACCTGTGGCTTGCACACTAACAGGACTGCTGTTACCACTTCTCAACCCCTTTCACTTTTTAAATGAGGTTACCTCCCCACACTTGGTTAACCTTACAATATAACAAACGCAGTTTAAGTCTGCTGATGGTTAGGTTGTGAATTACCAGCTCATATCCAGCTGTAATTTCTCTGCCAATACTGACCTGTGGCAGGCTCATTGAAACAGATTGTTTTTGTGAAACTGTGTCTGCCCCATGGTTCAACCCACTCTGTTCACCCTCGCTACGCTCGGGCTCACTCCACTCCCCTACCCTACCCCCATTTCCACCCACCCCATCAATTACATTTAAACTTAACTCACCCCACCCACTTTACATCATCACATCACAGCTCAGACAATCAGTAGACTCCATTAATTAAAACCCACCCATAAACAACTGCCCATCCCAACCCAGTAGTCAACCAGTAGGATCTGACAACTAGCTAACCCAACTGTTAACCTCACTTTTCTTTACCTGCCAGTACTTCACTACTCACTACCTAAACACACTTTACAACTCAGAAATCCTATCCCATATCAGCTCTATTACATTAATTACTTTCATAAATGTCAAATTACCCTAACAAAATATTTCACCTTAATAGGAAACTCTTAAATCTAGCAGTCCTATACATCACCACTACTTCACTGCTTTTGCTTCTGTTCTCCCTCACCTGCTATAACTACCCACTACTATCCACCAATACCCCTCCCTGGAAAACCTTCTCATTACCTATCACATTCAACTATGGAGTATTATACAAAAACAACAAATCTTCTCTTCATCTTTTTAATATAAATATAAGAAGTATTGAAGATGATGTTCATGATCTTCATGCCTTACTTTCCCTCTATTCTCCTGACATTGTTATATTAACAGAGACCCAAACAATAACAACAACAAAACCCAACAATAACAACAATGAAACTGTACCTCCAGGATACAATATACTATGCAAAGATAGGGAAAACAGAAAGGGCGGGGGAGTAGCTATCCTGTTCAAAGATCACCTAACACTAGACTACCTTGAACTAAACATCCCAGACTTTGAAAATGCAGAACTAATTTTTACCAAATTAAAAATCAACCCCAGAAAACACATTAACATCACTGGTGGTTATATCCCACCAGGAAACAATATCCCCACTCTAGAAAACATACTACACTGGACCTCCAATTCTTTCCCACAAGAAACAATCCTGATGGCAGATTATAATATTGACTGGCTAGACTGCTTCTCTCAGAATCCAACATCCCATACTAACCTACATGGGTTCACCCAACTCATCACATCCCCCACAAGAACTGACAAAACTTCCAAACATTAGTCTATTCTTGACTGGATTAATGTCAACAACCCCTCCCAATCATCTCATGAAGGTTGTCTTCCTGATGATCTGAGTGACCATCTACCAAGCTTCCTTCTACAAACTCATACTCACCAAAACAGCCAAACCACCTACTGCACAATCAGAAATAAAAAAAGCGTTAACCCAAATAGATTTATCACCGCTCTAAAAAGCTGTAACTGGGGTTCTCTCAAACAGCTACCCCTTGATGATGCTGCTAAGTCCTTTAATGCCACTTTTTTAGGTTCATAGGACAATACTAGGCTATTGGCTCAGAGGCCCTTATAAGCCTAGCCAAGAATTTCATCCATGTTCCCACAAAGTCATTACCTGTTTTCCCTGTCCAGCAGGGACACAGATGGAATCCCAGGGGTATATTTTCTGTTTCCTATCCAGTCATCCAGGTTCCTCATAAAGATGGCTAGTGAGGTACACTTTTTGACATGGAGAGGAAGTCTATTTCACAGATGGGGGAGTGGTTGGGACACAAATGTATCCCACCAAGTTCTATTAATGTCACAGACTAGGTTGAGACCTTGCATGCGGGTTGCACAAGTGGAGTTTGACTTACAGATATGCAACAACTCCATCAAGGCTGAGTCTAAGACGGCCCTGTATGCCAGACACAGGTCACCTATGAGCAGTCTGTATGAGACTGAGTAGAGGGACAGGGCTTTTAGCTTATCTGTATAGGATAGGTCCTCCTTGTTCCTGGATGAAATACCCTTACTTATGAGACGGACCATATAGAAAGCCTTCCATACAATGGAGGTAACATGGTGGTCAAAAGTCAGGTTGCTATCAACCTTGGTGCCCAAGTCTCTCACTACTGATTCTGTGCTTTGTATGTTATTAATGTGATAATTAGTGGGGACACCTTTGTCCCCAAAGGGGATAATGATGCATTTATTGGAATTCAGTTTGAGGCCATGCTTCTGGCACCAGTCATTACTTTGGTTAAGGCCCTCTTGGAGGATGTTCACATCACTAGGGGAATTTATGACAGTGCCCAACTTGCAGTCATCTGCAAACTTGGTCAGACACAGACCACTGGTTTGGCTTGCACCTCAAAAAAGTATATCCCAAACATTAGAAGCCTCAAGACTGATCCTTGGGGTACACTGCTTGTTACGGGTCTACTACTAGAGGTGGCGTCCCCTATTTTGACTGAGTGGGTTCAATCAGTGAACCAGTTAGCTACCCATCTGGTAACATATGGGTTGATGCCTAGCTGGGAGAGTTTATCTATTATGCCCGAGTGCAGAATAGTGTTGACAGCTTTGGCTAGGTCAGGGTAGGTGGTGTGCACTGTCTTGCCCTCATCCATGGCTTTGGTGACTGTTTTGAAGAAGGCGACCAAGTTTAACAGGCATGATCTAAGTTTGACAAAAAAAAGACTGTGTGGGATCAAGCATTTGGAGGTTGCCAATGTCCTTGTTTATAAGATCCATGATAATGCATTCAATGGCCCTTACAGATCAGGCTAGTTAGGCTGATTGGCCTATAATTGCCTGGGTCAGTGAACGCTCCACCTTTGTGCAGAGGGATGACAGTGGCTGTCCTCCATTCTGCTGGGATGAATCTGGTGCATAGGCTTTGTTTGAAAAGGGTGCCTATTGGTGCTGAGAGCTCTTGACTGAGTTCATGTAGGACACAGCCAGGGATGTTGTCAGATCCCATGGAGGCTGTACTTTTTGCTTTTGAGAGGGCATTAATAATCTGTTCTCTGGTGATGAGGGGAGGAGGGAGGTGCAGGAGATGTCCTTGTTTACGGATGAGGGGGGACAGGGAGGTGAAGTTTTCACTGAACTTTTCTGCCAGCAGGTTGGCTATATCTATGGTGTTTGTGTATGTGGTATTCCTGACCACCAATTAAGAGCATATTTGGAAGTTACCTTTGAGATTGTGGACATATGCGAAGAAGGCCTTGTGATTGTCGTTAGTGGATGTGGCCAATTTAGACTCAAAGTTAGCCTTTGAGGATTTCACTAGTAACGTTATTTACTTGTTCAAACAAAGGAGAGACCACATCCAACTTAGCACCTGCTCCTTCTTGGTCCTGGACAGCAATTTTTTCCTTTAATTATAGAGTCTGTTTTTTGCTGCTGTCCACCAGACAGGTTTACTCTTCCTTGAGGAAGATGATTTGGTCCTGTCAGGTATTGCTGAGTCCATGCACCAAGTTTTTTGGTGTAGGCTTGGACATTAGTGCTTGATTCAACTGAAGGGATGGTGGCTGTGAAGCTGCTTATACCTGCTCTCAGGAGGTTGTAGTCAGCTTTGGAAAAGTTTTTTGTTCAACCCTGGCAATATGGGGGATCAGAGGAGATGGTAACTTTGAAAGTGATTGTTATCTTACCAAGGAGGATGACACTGTAGGGGTGCTATAGTTGCTACTCATGTTGATTAGTACCAGGTCCAACATATTTTCACCTCTTGTGGGGGGGGGGTGTTGACCAGCTGATCCAATGCATTGGCATTGACAAAGTCGAAGAATCTCTGGGTGTTTGTGTTTGAGCTAGAATAGGTCTTCCACTCTGCGGTTGGGTAGTTAAAGTCACCCAGGATCAGGCTAGAGGGTTGAATCTTGATGGATTCAAGTAAGTCCAGATAGGTGGAGTGTGCCTCCTGAGTCATGGTTGGGGGTGTGTAGCTAGCTATGATTTGAATAGATGTTTTGTCAATAGTTAACTGCACCTGGACTGTCTCCTGTGCGTCATACTGTTTGACCAGCCTAGAGGTGTGTATGTCTTTGATAAATATTGAAATTCCACCTCCTTTGGCTTTGTAGCCCTCTGTTTGGGGTCTGAAAGTATGGTAGGACAAGTAACCTGGTAAGGCTGGGTGTTATCTGCAGCTCTGAACCAGGTTTCAGTGACTGCACAAATGTCAGCATCCTCCAAGGTGAGGAATGCTTGCAATGAGTGCAGTTTCATATTAAGACTCCTAGCATTTAACAACATGACCTTTAAATTGCATTTAGAAGAATTTTTCACGTTGGTAATTTTGTCCTCATGACTTTGCCTAAAAAGGCACTATGGGGAGGCAAGAACCTTTGCCAGAAGCCTGAAGCCCAGGGGAGACAGATGAAGGCCATCTCTAGCAAATTATCGTGGTCTGTCAATCCTGTTCTCCCAAGCTGTCATGTACTGGATCCCCTTGGAATAACACCAGAAACTAAGCCAATTGTTAAAGTCAGTCATTTTCTGTTTGTACTGAGGCATCATTCTAGGTGACAGTAGGATGATGACATACTTACCTGGAACACATATTCAGCGAGCTCAATCATGTCTCTTCATATAGTCCAGAGAGGTCTCAAGTCATTCACACCAAACATGGACTATGACAGAGTTATAACAGTACCTGTTGTTGAGAGACTTCAGTGCGTGATTGATATGGTGGATTCTTGCACCTGACAAGCAACTCACAATGACTTTCCCCTTGTCTAGCCTGGTGAGGGGCACATCTGTGTGTCTCACGATAGAGTCTCCTATGACTAGTATGTTGGGTTTGTGGCTGGGCCTTAGAGGCTGTGAGACACAGACATGTGTGCTATGTGAGGTGCTTGGTTCTGTGGGTTGTGATATGCATGAGTGCTTTTACCTTGGAGGTCTCTTTTGTTTAGGTATGTTTTTGTTTAGAACCTCCACATATGTATGAGTGTACTGTACAGGTGTGGATGGTGTTAGTGGTGTGGTGCTTGTGTTGTTTGTGCAGACAAACTTCTCAGTGCCAGATGTACTGGCTTATGATGGCGACAGCAAGGATTCTAGGTTCTTAATTAAATTGCATCTCTCGCATGTTGTCTTCCTAGGTGGTAGAAGAAGACAGTTGTCTGTGTACATGAGGCCGTTACTCAGGATGCCCATGTCAACAAGGCTAGCAGGAGAAGCCACAGGAAATTGTCCGTCCATGGTTGTCAGATTCTCTGGAAGAGAGGTAAAGGATGGTGGAGTGAGTGCTATCAGAATAGAGTACCTACAGGTGTGAGTAAGGCTGGATAAACTTAAAGTAGTTGCAAGGGAGGGTATCAGTTAGACAGGAGTGCTAGTAAGGGAAAAAATGCAACTGTGATACCTTGCAATGGGTTAAAACAGCACAGCGACAGTGCACAATGAGCAAACAAACACAACACCCTGAAAACACAGGGTATAAATACCAGAAAAGATGGAAGAGTCTAGAAGCTTGAATTAATTCCCAGTCCTGCTAGCCCCTGCTCTTTCAACCAATCACTTGTGCTAGAGAAGGACAGGCAACCCTGTTACTCTCACTAATAGTGATGACAAGACACTACAAGCAGAAGATGGCTGCCAGAAACACAGGAAACTCAACAAGCAAAACAACCAGGCCTGGATAACAGCAGGCCTCTATCCTGACTATGCTACCTGACTAGAACAGAACACAGAAACCTCACAAAAATGCACAGAAAAGCACAGATAAAGCACTCACAAACAGAAAATACAACTCTCAGTATGAAAAAGCAGTTTACAGTTAAATAATTCAATAAAAATGCAATTATAGCAATGGAACACAGTCTAGCAATGAAAATACAGTTAAAACAGTATAAAACAGTATAAAAATGCAGTGAAACAGTAAAGATGCTTTATAACAGTGCAAAATGTAGATTAGCTGTACAGCACAACTATAAGCGTTAAGAAGTGCAATTCAATGAAGTAAATGTAAGAAAAAAAATATTCTTCTGTTGGAGCCTCATCAATTTTCTGCTTTGTCACAGTGATGAATCACCACTCCTCAGCCTGGTAATGGGTATATTAAACTGCCGGGCTCCCCACCAGAACCATTAGAGTGAAAGCTAGCTATGCACCCTGGCTAAGTAAAGAATGTAGATCCTTACTCAAAGCTAGAATCAAGGCCTGGGAACAGTATCGCAAAAAACAAAACCCAAATTACAAAACAATCATTCTTAGAACTGCAAACAAAGCTAAGAAATTTGTAAAACAAGACAAAATCAACTACTACCACAATATTCAGAAACAACACCACAATAACCCTCAAAATTTCTGGGGTGCAGTTAATAATTTACTCCTACCAGGTAAAGCAACTACCCTCACTCTAATCTCAAACAGCAACTCTGAATATATAGCAACTCAGTTTAATAAAACTTTACAGAACCTATTCTAGCCCTTGCTAATTCTCAAAACATCTCCATCAACTCTGTCCCGGTGGCACCCCAGCACAGAAACATCTCCCAAAATAGCACCAACCAATTTACATTACAACCAGTATCTGTAGGTACCATAAAAAAAATACTACATAAACTGAAACCAGCCACTCTAGCTGCAGACAACCTCGCAACTGACTTTCTGCAAATCACAGCAGAAGGAATAATATACCCAGTGGCGATATTCATTAACAGATCACTATCTGAGGGCTTAGTACCTGTTATCTCTCACATTATACCTTTACACCAAGGAGGTAATGCCACTGAATTTACTAATTATTGATCCTTGAGGGAGTCGTCCATTCCCAACTCATGGACTGCCTTCTCACACATAAACTATTATAAAAAACACATAACATGGTTTTCTCCCCTATCACAGCACCACTACAGCCTCAATGTCATATACTAATATAGTGAACCACTATAGAAATCAAGGGCAATTTGTATCTGCCATATTTTTAGACCTGTCGAAAGCCTTTGTTGTGGTAGATCCCAATAAACTCTTCAATGTGCTCTCCTCCCTAAGCCTTAATAGTTCCTGCATCACCTGGTTTCAAAGCTACCAATCAGGATGTCAACAGACCATACAGTGGCAACACCACCTCTCCACTCTTCTCCCAGTTGCCTCACGGGTCCCACAAGTCCCCATCCTTGGGCTTTTACTTTTGTCTCTATTTTTCAATCAACTCCAAGCCACCACTCTTCATGCCTCTGTGATACAATATGCAGATGACTCTACTCTAATATGTGCAGCCTTCTCCCTACAAGACCTCCACAACATAAACCAGAACTCATTTATATCTGTAGAAACACGACTCACCAATTCCCAACTCATTCTTAACACCAAAAAAACAAAAATCCTTCTTTTCTACCCTACAAGATTTCCCTCATTTTACCTAACTTTCAATATAGAGTCCAAAAATAAAATTATTATCAACCCAATAGCACACACTAAACTGCTAGGCACCAAAATTGACAATAATCTGAAATCAAACATTCACATTTCTCAAACCATTATGAAGGTCCACAAGAAACTAGGTCTTCTTTACCGCAACAATCAATTTTTAACTAGAACCACAGAAGTTACCATTGCCTGTGCACACCTCCTGTCAACTCTTCTATATGCCTCCCCAGTACTAACCAACCTCCGTAAAACTGATCTAACCAAGCTGGAATCCTGCTACAATAAAATTGCCAAATTTGCCACTGATGCCACACACAGGTGACATCAATATACAGCTCTGAAACAACTAAAATGGCTAGAACTTCCTTAACTACTACAATATAAGCAATTAACCTTTGCCAACAAAATC
This sequence comes from Protopterus annectens, assembly GCF_019279795.1. NCBI lineage: Eukaryota > Metazoa > Chordata > Ceratodontiformes > Protopteridae > Protopterus > Protopterus annectens. Next base: position 1,181,389,679 of record NC_056745.1, read on the forward strand.
CTACAGCAACCTGATACAATCCCTGCTCTCCAAAATCTTATACAACCATACACCTCCTCTAGAACCCTCTGTTCCAGTAACAATCTCCTTCTAGAAGCCACCAAAGCTAACAACTCAGCTGGGGAATCTCTCTTCTCAAAAATCATTCCTAAAATATGGAATAAACTGCCAACCCCTATTACATCTAACTGCTCCACAATACAATTTAAAAAACTCCTAACTACTCACTTATTAGATACCTGTCTCTGTTCTTGCAACTCTCCTGGATAAGTCTAACCTCAGAATATTTAACTATGTATTGGTCAGAGGGTGCTATTTTACACCAATCCATGATCTCACCTCTATTGAAACTGTTTCTTCTACTCATTTAACTGTCATATTTTGTTAATGTAATCTCTAATGAACAGTACTGTCAATCATTATACAATCACTGATTGTGAATGCTACTGGAATCTTATTGCATGTTTAACTTTTACATTGTTTGTCATTTTTATTTCTGGAGATTTTCTCCCCGTGCATCCACTGAAAAAGGACCACTGTCCAGTCAGACTTTCCCGGTAAACAAATGTAAAATAAATAAATAAAATAATAAATAAATACTATGCTCTTCATAGAGATTCATACATGTTTTCAACACCAGCTCTAGGATTTTCATGAAGACAGGGGCCACCAGGGGTGGCACAGTGTTGCAGTGGGTAACAAAGTTCAATTCTTGTCTGAGGTGCCTGGAGTCTGTATGTTCTTCCAGTGTTCACATGGATTTTCTCCAGGTACTCTGCTTATCTCCCACATTCCAAAGACATGCATTAGGTGGACTGGACTCTCTAAATTGGCCATAAGTCTGAGCACACATGTGTGAGTGTATCTGGTACAGAAGAACAGTGGCAGGGCTAGCTACTCATTGGTTTGAACATTTGCTCTAAATGATTGTTATTGTTGATGTGACACCCCAACCCCTTGTGCAAAAATGGGAAAAAGAGGTTGTGGATGGATGGATGGCCACCAGATTAATAAAATAAATACTTAGTAGTAGTTTGAATGCTCAGTCTGGCTTCATTCTATATAGGTGAACTCATGACAATATAAAGAGGATGTCATTAATATGAATTGTTTAGGACAGAGGAATTTCCAGTCTAGATTTAAGATTAAATGCAGAAACATGTATTCAAAAGATTTAAGTGGGATTATCTATTCAAGGATCTGCAATCATTTAATGTGTTACCAATGTCAACAGACCAGCTTTTGGCCTTGAATTCCAAATCAGAGATGAATGTTAAGAGTGGTGTTAATTATATTAGAAACGTTTAGGCTATACAGTGGGTATGCCTTACATATCTGATGCTTTTAGCTATGGCAATGTGCCTACTGCCACAAGTTATCCAGAGAGATCCCAGTATTAGTGGAATATATTGCAATGATGTTGAGTAATAGGCAACATTGTTTGCAGATGATCTGGTATTGCTTGCTAACTTTAGGGTGATCATGCAGGCACTGTGAAAGTTATTTGCCTTTGTTGATGTGATCTTTTATTATTCCTTAAATTAAAAGGAAAAGCAGGTTTGCAACCAGATGGAAGGAGATTTCTCATATCCTACTTCTCCCAGACTGGGAGAAGATTAACAGAAACTCAAGTGCTTGTAATATGTTATGTTAAATCCCTCATGCTTGGGGATAGCTTTTCCTGCTTAGTAAAATGATAGACCTGGTAGAACTCCCTCTATTTTGAACCACACATGAGCTTTTTTAGATGGATGAGCACCCGGTTACATTCTTTACAACATTCTACTGTAACTGGGTTTATATACACTTAGTTATCCTGAGACGGGGGAAGGAAGTGTGCAAGGGTGTTGGGCTCTCATTGGTCCAGAGCTCTCTGTTTTCAATTGGTCTTGAGAATCCATCCCTCATTTGCATGAGACCATGGTGTGTGTGCATGTGTATGTGTGTGTGTGGGGCGGGGGCTGTCATTGATCCTGAGGATCCATTTCTCATTTGCATGGGTGAATCTAATTGGCCATTTGTAGGAGTGCTCATGTTCCAGCCTCCACACTATTTCCAGTCTTTAGTGTGGTACTCTAGTGAATAGACAGGTGATCCGCTGTGGCAACCCCTAACCAGGAAATGCCAAAAGAAGAAGAAGTGTGGTACTCTAGTGGATATATAAAAATAAAACTTGTGTGATTCTTCAATAAAACCAGACTGAACTTAATTCTGAAACACTATTGGAGAGTTTTTTGACCGTATGTTAGCAGTAATATGCAGTGGCAAAATACAGGGAGTTCTACTAGCTGTAACACATAACTAAGTAAGAAAATTATTCCTTAAATTCCAACAAGAGCAATGTACAACAGATTCACATCTGGCTATCCTTAAATATAAGAAAAGCACATCAGTTTGACTTGAAAGTGGTCATGCATGGTTTTGAAACACACAGTTGCCATCTTCCAAAAGAAACAGCATCTAGAAATTATTAGAAAGCAGAAGCTTTGATAAGAGTATAGATGACTCTATCCTTACCAAATGAACAACAAATACTGATATTCAAATCATCATTAACCCAGTCTTTTTATCAAATGCATGTCTTGGTACAAAAAAGCCTCATTCCTGACCACATTGTGTGAAAGGGTTATTCTAGGGAGTAATTCTGTGTGGAAGAATATGGAATCTTTTGAAATGAACCTCTTCTAATATTCACCCTCACTTGGCAATGCTAATGAGGGAAGTGTCTGGGTTGGTGGAGCAGGAAATCAGCTGTTGAAGCAATTTAATGAAGCAGAAAACACTGGTACCTCGGCTTTTCGCTTACTGTGTTTTTTGCTATTTTTTTGTATATTTGTCTGTAGTATGAAAAAAAAAGAACTGAAGATATGCATTTTCATTGTAACAAGTAGTATTCCCTGACAACTTTCAGACTCAGACTTGTGATGCACTTTTGAGGGTTGATGCAGAAGGGGTTTGCATACTTGGGCATATTGTGTGAAAGAAAGGTGCTGCTACTTCTCAGCCATCATAACAAAAGCCACTGGCAAACAGAGATAAAGCTCTCCCTACCACTCAGGTAACTCAAGTTTAGTTAGCAGTTCCAGTATCTGCTGGGGCTGGCAGGGGACAGGAGAAGTGATGTAGCACTATTGGCTCAACACTATTCAGGGGAAGGATTGAGATGCGTGCCTGGGTGCACATTCCTATGGTAGAGTCTACAATGAAGACCAGGACCACATGGAAGAACTGACACCTAGGTAGCAGGATAGTCTTGAACAGCTATGTCACTTGCGGAAAGGAATGATAAGCTATCGCTAATGAGCACTGCATGCTGAGCGGTGGTGCATGTTAATGGGTATGTGCCATGGGGTTAGAGGTACAAATAAGAAAAAACTCTTATGGCACCTCCCTGTCAGCTTTCAGTGAAGAGGGTGTGATTGGGATAATTGGCCAAGAGGGGACAAGGGCCAGATCCAGAACAAGTCAATTTTGGCAGCTGCCTAGGGCCTGGTGCTGTCAGGGACATCTGATTAAAAAAAAAAAAAAAGAAAAGAAATGAAAAGAAATGATCCCAATCCCACCCAAACCCCCCAACCTGATTACCTACCTGAGTCTGCAGGGTTGCTGTGACTTACCCACATCTCCTAACCCACTTATTTGGGTCTGCAGTTCTGTTTTGCTGCAACTTCTTCTGTAACATTGCTTCAGATGCTCTCTGCATTTAAGCCAGAGAAAGTCTTCCTTGGAGCTAAACCAGAATAGTTCAGGAAACATTACAGCAAGTTTGTTTTCTCTTTTAAAGCCTGTCTTTGTATGATAGTTGAATGTTACCTTAGAGTGGTGAGTTGAACCTGCAAAAGCTCACCTAATGCTAATATTCAGCTTTTACAGCTACTGCACATACTTTTTTTTCTGAAGGAGGTTTTTGTACAATAACTGTTTACTCATTGCAATGGATCTAGAGCATCTCACCTAATGTTAACTCTCAAGATGGCCCTGACAGGAAACATATTCTAGTAAATGTTAATGCTAGTCAATAGAGCTGCATAGTTCACAAACCAACTAGACAGTGTGAGTGTGCATGCACACGCGCACGTGTGTGTATGTGTGTGTGTGTGTGTGTGTGTGTGTGTGTGTGTGTGTGTGTGTGTGAGCCTGCGCACCTGTGTGTGTGTGTGTGTGTGTGTGTGTGTGTGTGTGTGTGTGTGTGTGTGTGTGTGTGTTTGTGTGTGTGTGTGTGTGTGTGTGTGTGTGTGTGTGTGTGTGTGTGTGGCACTCACCTGAGAACTGATAAAGGACTAATTTACTGATGGACTTGATTAGATTTGTTGGATGAAATATTTTCTAAAAAAATGTGTCCAGCCTCCAGTATTTTTTAGTGGGTGTGGTTTGGTTTACTAATCTGAAGATGGTCATGAATGAGATATCCAAATATATTTCACTGCAAACAAATATTGATGAACTGTATGGTAATAGGTAAGGGCTTTAAAGTACTGTGGAGAGTACTGATATCATGGAGATTGTTCAGATGGTCTGGGTAATTTGGACTTACCTGACTGTGCTTTCCAAGATTAATAAGAACTTGAGATTGTTCAAATAATGCTGTATGTACTGTGAAGTGAAAAAATATCATTTGATATAAAAAATTATATATTTAGTTTGCATGATCCTTCTCAGGACATACAAATACAGCCAATATCTCAGAACTCCCTTAGGATTCATGACTGGCTCCAACAAAGAAAGAGTAAGTCTGGGGGTCTAAGAGAAGCTGGAAAGCCAAGCATGAATGTGGGGCACTGGGGACCAGGCCAGTTAAGTGATGTCCCAAGGGAGACCCAAGAATATTTACATTTGTATGATCCTTTTATTGTTTAATAGTCTAGTTTGATAATATTCTGAATTCAGTGTAATTCAATACTGAATAAGCTTACTCTAATGTTATTACATGTTCCTTAAAGTGGCTATGGAGGGGGAAACCATATGATGATAGACAATCAGTTAAGTATTTTTGGGAGGGGTTATGAAAAGATGGGATTGAGTGGTGGTTAAGCCTGGCCTGTTTGGGGTCCCTAACTATGTCCCTGCCCAATGGAGATAAAATATGCTGAATATTTTTGAACAATATTTAGAGTCTGCTGGATTGCTTAGATGAATAATATCCCCAATCTTATTTTAGAGGATCATTTTTTCTGCTGAAAAATAAAGAAGCCTGTGAAAATTCAATTAAATTTTCACTAAGTATGCTATGAGGAGGTATCTGCTGGGAAATAATCCACCCATAGGTGAGGAAGCCATAGACTTCTTTTTGGGGTCTGTAGGCCCAACAGCCTTGTGAGTATCTAGTTATTAGGTAATGTTCTATAGCTTAATGTTCAGTTGCATGAAAGACCAGTAATTGTATCAAAAAAAGATATGGACTGGATTTTGTAAGTGTGCTTTATATCTTTGAGGTGATATCTGGATTAGTTGTGGAAGATTATGAGAACTTCCGGCTAGATGTTTTACATCTAGTTCATAATTAGTTATTGGCACTTTGGGGTCTTCAATTTTGTTGAGTAGGGACCTCCTACACTGTAACCATAAGCATAAATATAATTTTACTTTATTTTTTCAGGGTGAATTTTTTTACCATGTACTTGTTCAGCATATGCCAAACTTACTGAAAACTGTATTGGGTCTTATTTAAGAGGTCAGATGGTAAGTTTTCCATACATTAAGCTTTTAGTAGCTATTGAAATGTGATTTAGAGGATTACTGTAGTCACCCAACTGGTTATAAAGGTGAGTTAGATACACTGATACTACTGCATGCACTTCTCTGCTGTTGGTTATTGCCAAAGAGTTTTGCAAGGAAGGAGCATCTTGAAGATCAAAAATAAGTCCACCAGGTGTGTTACCTAAGGATCACAGATCAGTCTATGGTTATCTGTTGGCTGGGTAAGAGAGCTTAGATTCACTTACAGGACTTTAAAAATGTTTGTCTTCCCTCTTATGGAATATCGATTTGTTTTTTAACTTTGAGTTACTGTACTTTACAAATATTGTGATTACTAAATACTTATTAAGGTCTGCCTGTATAGTACTGATATTCCTTGATAACAGAATTGGGGACAGCTATCAAGTGGAAAATAATTAATATATACCACTGGTTTCACTTCAGAATCTCGAATTACTGAAAACACGAACTTCATATGGTCGAGACCATATGATTGAGTTTTCAGAAACTCAAAATTCTGAAGTGAAATAAAAAAAATACAAAAAAGAAATACCCAAAGACATTGTTTCTGCAGGGGGGGGCAAGCCCCCCTGCACCCCCCCCCCCCACCCTCCTACTTAAATATACCAACTTCGAGATCATGCTACAGTAGGGAAAAGGGAAATCTCCTGTTCCACACTGTATGTAGAAGCACAGAACGTGAGATTTCCAGTTTCCTCACTGTAGTGCGATCACGGAGATGGCATATTTAAGTATGGAGGGTGCAGGGGGGCTTGCCCCCCTGCAGAAACAATGTCTTTGGGTACTTTTTTTTGTTTTTTTATTTCATTTTGGGATTTCAAGTTTCTGAAAACTTGATCATATGGTCTCGACCATATGAATTTCGAGTTTTCAGTAATTCAAGATTCTTAAGTGAAACCATACCACTACATGCTTAAAGGTGAACAAATACAAAGAGGATTTTCATGTTGATTTGTATGTAGCAAAAAACATCATCATCTAATTTGCATATTTCTTGAGTCACAGTTACTATTGTGATGTGCAGATTATGGCTGATTTGCATGTCACGGTATTAACCTGTTGCTCGTGTAGGCAGTAGCATTCCCCCAGTCACTCAAACACACACACACACACACACACACACACACACACACACACACACACACACACACACACACACACACACACACACATCCCCTACATACTGCCTGTCCCCAACCTACTTACCCTCTCGTGGTCCCCTTACCCCCCCCATAATTCTTTAGTGCCATTATGGCATGTATGTATTAGGCCTTAGTGGTCTAGTGTATCCCCCCTAACCCCTATTATAATGTTGATGTTAGTATAGCACTTTATGGAATCATCCCTGATGTCTAGTGTATCTCTCCGCCCTTTAATCCCCCTTATAATGTCTGTAGTGTTACAGCACATCACTTTATCCCTGGTGTCCAATGGCTCCATCCCAGTCCCAATCCCCATAATACTATTGGTGCCATCTTGGCATTTACAGCATTTCCTGGTGTCCGGTGGTTTTCCCCACCTTCCAGTCCCTGTAGTACAGTTGATGCAGTGTACTACAGCACTTTACAGATGTATTCCTGGTATCAAGTGTATCCTCCCACCCACCGGTCCCTGTAGTAACATTGGTAAGATGAAACCCTGGTGGTCTAGTGTATCCTCCCATCCACTCAAGCCCTGTTTTGCTGTTGGTGCCTTTGTGGCACTTTAAAAGTATGCCATGATGTCTAGTGGTCCCCCCAACCACATTCATATTCAGTGGTTGAACATGACCTTTTTTCCACATTCACTACCATGATGTGGTGGGGTGGCCCTGCTGATCTACACGACAAAGGGCTTTCTTGAGTCACTCAGCCATGTAGATGCCTTCCTGGAGGCAGTCCCATGGAGACAGCACAGGGCTAATTAGGATATGCATCTTCCTTAAGAATACCTCATTGCATGTCTTGTGTTGGAGGACCACACAGCACCATGTAAGGGTACACTTCTGGATCCTTCATGAATTCAGCCTATTGTGTACCAGGCACAGGGTTTCTTTTTCCCTCTTTCTCTTGAACTTAACATGGGTCATTTGAAAAGACATAAGAGAATGCATCTGGATTATTACATGTTGAACATTTGAAAAGACATAAGAGAATGCATCTGGACTATTATATGTTGATATTTCTCAAATATTGTGCCTTATGGTAGAGAACCTATATGTTAAGAAGAACAGTATAACAATTATAATGTTGTTATTGCTATATTGAATATTTATGCTTGCATGCCTTGACTACAGTGTATTTTTCACATTCTTTAAAGATGAATTAAATATAACTGATTTCTTTAAAAAATTGTCGCTACCCAGGAGGAGATTTTAAGAATGTAATGTGCATATATATAAACTATATTATAAGGTATTTCATGATGAAAGGGTGTAATTGCAGATAAATCCATCTTTCGTGCTAAAAGCTGTATCATCATTCGTCTGAAATATTCCATACAGAAGAAGAACTAATGAATAAAGAAAATTAATATTTTTTTTTGTTTCATTCAGGAAAGCAAAAAACAGTTTCCAGTTAAAAAGTGAATGTTGTTTAAATGGCTGTCCTACTGTATTGCCCTTTTGCTATAACAATGTAAATAAGCACTGCAATATACAGTTGGACAACATTTCAGAAGTATTTCTGCACAAGATACTTTCAGACCTGCCTGATTGACAACTGTCCACACCATCATAAAACACTACTAGTTGGAGGTCTGGCATGGTTGTGCTATCAAGCATCCTGAGACTGTCCTCACACTTCCCGGAATTGTACTCAAATATTATGATTTATTTTCTGGTGATCCTCTTCAAAATGTTGTACAGATGTGTGCAGGATTTTTACCAGTAGATCTTTAAGGAGAGATCACTGCAACAGTAAAGCTACTGTCCCTTTATTCCCTTAATGATAGTGGACATAATTTTCTTATGACCATTTTATTAGAATTTTAAATAGTTGGTTTTTAAATAGTTACAACTTTTTAGTAAAAATGACAGTGACATGATACAACTGTATAACCCTGTGGGGGATCTGAAGGGTTCAAAGTACAGGGAATATTTCTAGGGATGCTAGTTATGTATAGTGCCAAGCACACAAACCAAGGTTTTATGGACTAGATCAGGGTCAACAAAGACCATCATAGAGAAAGTAGCAGAACTGATGAAAACTGTTGCCAGGAAAGAAGAGCACAAAAGATGAGTAAACCCTTATAATTAACTGTTACAGTTCCCTTAATTTGAAGACCAGCTGTAGGGATTATTATCTTATACACAACTGTGCTTTGTTTACCTCTGTTGTCAACACTTTGTTTTAGCACTGTAGTCAGAGCCATAGAAAGAAGCTGCTCCATATACAAGCAGTTAGGGGGTATGGTCAGTACATCACTGCAGTTAGGGGGTACGGTCAATACTTCAATGCAGTTAGGCAGTTAGGGGGTACGGTCAGTACTTCAATGCTGTTAGCAGGTACAGTCAGTACTTCAGTTCAGTTAGGGGGTACAGTCAGTACTTCAGTGCAGTTGGGGTATGGTAATTACTTCAATGCAGTTAGGGTGTATGGTCGATACTTCAGTGTAGGCACCAGTTGTCTCCTGATCTCCTTATGTAGTGGTTCATAAAGGCATATAAGCAGCTATGATCATTGATCATTAATGCAGTTGTTTAAATGGCAAGGGCATTCTATGTCTCTTGGTATAAACTGTAGCAAGACGTTCCTTCCTACAGTTTAGCAAAGCAGCATGAAGGAGCTCCTTGGCTACAGCATTTTTTGCTTTTGTTGTTGTCCACAACATGATTTGAATACTTCTTTCCTTTAAGTACTCTGCCTGGGGATGAGGGGAATACCAAATAGGAGATTGCTTGGGATGGCTGACAACCTGGCCAAAGATCTGGCAGTAGTGGCATCCTCAGGAATGCACAACAAAGACTTTACATCACCATTGCAATTCAGCAAATTAAGTGTGGAAAATACATGAGGAAGACTGACAGACTGATCTAATTAAATTTATTGAATATGTGTAAATAACCAAACAACAAAGATTGACAGAAACTAATCATGTCTAAAACCAATATTTTTATAGGGGGAACAAGTCCCTATATACCCCTCACACCACCTATTAATTAAATAAATCATCTCCAAGCTAAAACAGTGGGAAAAGGACATATACCCTTAGGTTAATAGGTTTATATAGTTATTATTTATTTTACATTTGTTTACCGGGAAAGTCCGACTGGATATAGTTCCATTTTCAGTGGAGGCCCGGGGAGAAAAGCTCCAGAAAGCAGAGTGTAAATACATTAAGAGCAATAGAAACATTTAAAGATAAGTATAATGTGCAGTTTTCAGTAGGGTGACAGACATGGATAAAACATAGTAGACAACATCAAAATCATGCGGCTTCAATTTCAGACAATAATACACGGAGTTATATGCTAAGTCCCTTCAAGAATTCGTACACTTATTCGAGTATAAGATTGAAATGCCTCAGGACAGTTTGCAGGAACAGTGGGTAGTGATTAACCAGGGTTTAAGCAGGGATGCTGCCAATGCTGTTGGAAGTGTAGTTTGAGGCTTTTTTTGAACTGGGTTAAGGAGGATTGGTGAGTAAGTTTGGCAGGTAGCATATTCCAAGTTTTACCTACTGAGTTGGTGAATAGTGTGTCCCCAGCCACATTTATGCTCTTAGTTGTTTGTACCAGCAGTTTTTCAGCAGAGCGTAGTGTCCTCAGGTTGCTGTATAGTTTGATTATCTTATTTAGTGCTGGTGTTTTTTCGGGTTGATATAGTATTTTGTGGGTTATTATAAGTTGGTTGTATCAGAGAAGACTGGGCCACTCTAGCTATCCTAGTTGAGTTAGGATGATATGATGGTGGGTCCCAGATGTAGCACCAGTGGGAAATCTATCAATATGGTTGTAACAACTAGCAAGTTTTGTAAGGGTGGCTTGGTTCAGGTTAATGAAGAGGGAGGAGGCATACAGGAGGGTAGATAGGAGGTGGGACCGAGTGATAGTGGTTCTTGCAAAAGGAGTGAGGAAGGGTTTGATCCTGCATAGGGAGCCAGGTTTTTTGTTGACAGATTTAATGGCTTGATTGACATGTATATCATATTTTAGGGCATTATCGACTGTGACGCCCAGGAGTTTTGTGTGAGTATCTGGGGATATAATTGTGCCATTGTTGGAACTTATAGTAAAGAATGGTGAGGAGGATTTACAGGTGGGGAGAAGATGAGCAGTTTAGTTTTGTTGGGGTTTAATAGAAGCTGACGGTTTGTGAACCATTTTTCTACATCATTGAACGTATTCTGGGTTAGGGTTAAAAGCTCAGTTGAGGAGGAGGCGGTACATATTAAAGTAGCGTCATCCGCGTATTGGATGCAGGTGGCTTTGGGAGCGATGGTGGGTAGGTCATTGATAAAGACTGAGAAGAGTAGTGGTCCTAGTATGGAGCCTTGGGGGACTCCTAGAGTAATGCGTAGATGTGCGGATAGGGTATTCTGCCATAAAACTGCTTATTGTCTTTCAAACAGGTAAGACTGGAACCATTTAATGGAGCTACTATTCAGTGACAGTTCCTTCAGGGTGCAGAGAAGCAGTTGGTAATTGACCATATCAAAGGCCTTAGAGAGCTCTAGGAAGAGAGCTGAGGTAAGGTTGTTACTGTTTTGATTGGTGTTGATAGAATTAGGGTGGCCACGGTGGTGCAGCGGTTAGCGTTGCCGCCTCATAGCAAGAGGTTCTCCGGTTCAATTCTTGGCTGCAATGCCTTCTGTGCGGAGTCTGCATGTCCTCCCTGTGGTCACGTGGGTTTCCTCCTTTTACTGTACATGCAGTAGGTGGATTGGACACTCTAAATTGGCCCTAGGTGTGAGTGTGTACATGTGTGTGCCTTCTATGGAAGGTTGGGCGCCGGGCTGGCAACTCAACACCGTAAAACTCCACTGCCAATCATGGGCGGACAGATGATCCGCTGTGGCAATCCCTAACTGGGAAAAAGCCGAAAGAAGAAGAAAAAGAAGAGGTGTTGATAGAATTAGAGGAGGATAGGAGGGCTGATGTGGTGCTGTGGTGTGGCCTAAAACCATGCTGAGAGTTGGCCAGTAGTTTATTTTGGGTGAGATAGTGCATTAATTGGTTGTGGATGCACTTTTCCATAATTTTGGCCAGTGATGATAGTATGGCTATTGGTCTGATGTTTGAGAAGTCTAAAGAATTTCCTCCTTTATGAAGGGGAATGACAGAGGAAACCTTCCAGAGAGAGGGGATAGTGGCTTCAGTCAAGGTGCGGTTTATTATGATTGAGACAGGGTATGCAATGGCACCTACCCCTTTTTGTAAATATTCTGATGGGAGGAGATCAGCTGCCAGGGTAGTGGGCTTTAGTTTGTTAATTAGAGATCAAATGGTCAATGTAGATACAGGTTGGTTTTGAAAGGAGCTGGTGGGGGGGGGGGGGTAGTTGGCTAGTTAGTGATTGGATGGTTTTGGTAAAAAACCTGTTAATGATGTTAGCAGTTTCCTCTGGAGTTTTAAGGTCACAAATTGAGTGGGTGGGGGTAGAGGTTTGGCCAGGGTGGAGCAGTTTGTTTATGCCTGCCCAAAATGTTTGAGGTTTGTTCTGGTGTTTTTGCTGAATGTATTGATAGAAGCTTTTTTTGTCTAACAATGTGGCTTTCTTGGTATCATTCCTTAGTTGTCAGAATTTAATATGGTCAAGTGTGTCTTTGGAGGTGCGCCAATTGTCCCATGCTTTATTTCTTGCAATGATTTTGGTTTTGGTTATACTTTAGAGAGCCAGGGGGCGGACTTAGTTTTGGCTCTAAGGGTGCAGATAGGAGTGTGGGGATCTAGAATGGAGAGGAATTTAGAATTAAAATAGTCTACAGCATCATGTAGTGGAAGGTCTTTAAGTATGGCCCAATTGCACGCTCTGAGTTCATTCTGAAAGTCAGTGGAGTTAAAGTTATTGTTGTTTCTGATAGATTTATGTAGAACTTGGTGGTTATCTACTTTATGCTTAATGATGTAAGTGAGTAGGAGGTCACTTATATCATCTGGGAGGGTACCCATGTTATACAGGTCTGGGTGATTGTTGATAAGAATCCAATCCAGGATACTGCATTTGTAGTTGGATTTATTTATTCTGGTGGGTGAGGATATAAGTTGGGTATAGCTGTGAAGGTTTATATGGGTCATGGGAGATTCAGAGGAACAATTGTTCCAGTCAATATTAACATCTCCTAACACCATAGTTTCATGGGGATATGTGTTGGAAAGCCATTGGAGGAAGTTTTCTAGGGTATTTGCATTGTTGCCTGGGGGGATATAAATGCAGGCAATGAATATAGATTTACTTTTGTTAAGCTGTAGTTTGCTAACTAGGGCTTCTGCATTATTGAACAAGGGGGGTTGCTGTGGGGCTAGAGTGACATCTATTGTGTTTTTAAACAGAACTGCTACTCCTCCACCTTTCCTGGTGTTTCGGTCTAGTCTAAGTATGTTGTACCCTGGTGGGATAACCTCATCATTTTTAGTTCCTGGTTTTAGCCAGGTTTCTGTAAGACATAGCACATCAGGTGAGTAGGTGGCTAGAAGGGCATGAAGATTATGGATCTTGTTGTTAATAGTCCTGATGTTTAGGTGACAGGTCAGGAGAGAGTTAGGGGACCTTGCATTTGGCCATATGTTGAAGGTGGTAGTGGGCTGGGAGCTTGTGGGAAGGGTGGGTCCAGAGTTAGGGTGGATGTCTCCATTCCTAACCAGAGTAAATTGTACCATGATTATTAGTTTCAGCACTTTACTTATTATTTTATGATAATATCTAGTTTTGGGGAGATGGTCTGTAGTCTAGTTAATTGGTAATTGTTAAAAGTGGAGAGAACAGGTTTGTTGTGAGCTAGGGGATGGTCTGATTCACTCAAGGTGTGAGCCGAGATGGTATGAGATATGTGGTGATGAAACCCAAGATAGGGCTGGTTTTCATAGATGTGAGGAGATATAGCCCAGGCAATATAACTGAGTGGAGCATAATTGGTCTCATCTTGATAGTAGTGGTACTTGGTAAGGAATGTGGGTGGAGAATTAAGGGGGTTATTGGTAGGAAGGGGTGGTGTATGGGGGTGTGGGTTATTAATGATAGGTTGTAGAAGGGGGAGTGTTTTACTGGGCTTAAATTTAGCAGTAGTGGGGGTGGGTAGAATTTGGGGGCAGGGTGGGGCACAGAGCGAGCCCGAGCAAAGCTATACCAAGTTACAAGGATTTCCAGGGTCTGTAAGTATGCAGGCTTAAAGAATACAACTTTACAGTGTTTTTGGTCCATTCTTTTTAAAGTGAGCTGCAATTTACTCAATTTTACTCAATTATTTTAAAAGTGAGCTGTGTTGTTAGGTTGTGAGGTTGTTACTAGATATGAAGTCCAGGCTACCATCAATGAGCCTTTGTCCAAATTCCCATTTGCCCCAAAGCACTGTCTGGTTAAGTGACTTACTCAAGGTGACACAGTAGGCAAATGAAAGCTAAGGGACTTAAACCCTTTACAACAGGAAGCAGCACATCAACAGTTAACAGGTTTCTTCCTGTTCACCAAATATTAGATTCATACCTTTCTACCTTGTAGCACAAGAAATCTGGGCAAAGCATAAAATAATCGGGAGACAAAGACTCAAAAATGCGGGCATATTTTAAATATTGCTTTTATAAACTTAGAATGATGATAGAATAACAGGAGTTGTGTTAGCATGCATTTTCTGAAGGATACGACGTCTGAAACTTAAATGTATGTCATTATTTAGCAACTTTAGTCCTTAGTGATTTGCTAGAAAACCACAGATTTTATGAGAAGCAGACCAAAAATATGAAGCAAAAATCTGAACAGTTGTCAGGCATGGTCAGAGTTCAACGACAGGCCTCAGGGGAATTAAGCCCATGAATTTCCCACCGAACACTAACATAGCATACATGAGCACTAACATGCAGCCTCAAACATTTTTATACTTTGTCAGTGCAAGTGACCTGGAGTAGCTAGTCTGCACTCTCACAAATATCCTAGACTTGGTACTCACAAATATGGGAGTGCATTGCACCCCCCATGTGTAATGTCCTCACTGGATCACAAAGTGGTCTCCCTTGAAATAAATATAAAACTAAAACCCCTACCTAACCCCAAAACCTTTAAGAACGTTTCTAAGGCAAACTACCTCATATTAAATGATGGCATAGCTAATTTCCAAGCTACCCCAAACCCTGAAAACACAGAAGCCTATGCAGAACCATACACAAAAGTCCTGTATAACTATATAAACAACTGCATGGAAACGGCAGTACCAGACCAAAATAAGCCTAGGACAAACCATAAAAACCAAGCCACCCTGGTGGACCCCTAGTATAAATAGGGTCTATATTAGAAAATCAAAGTTTCAAAATTTCGAATGTTCTAATATCGAACATACAGAACAGCAATTTTTTTTCCTAGGGAAAATTTCATTATTCCAAAACACATACACACAACACAAGCACACCAAACAAACAGCAATCCACACACATACACCTAAAATCTTACACCTAACCCTACACTAAACTATACACACACCACTAACTATCCACTTACCTTAACCCAAACCCTAACCCTATGGTCCGTCACTATCACACACTTACCTGACCCGCACCTTAACCCTAACTCACCTAACCCACCCTAACCCTCACGTCCACACAATCGCACACATACCTAACCCGCACCCTAACCTAACTACCTTAACTTGCACTCAATCGCACACTTACCTGAACCCGACCCGTAAATTTCCACCACAGCGCTGAAAATACCGAAGTAACAGAAACAGGCAACCGAATTCTTACCCTAGGAAAAAATTTGGTTTCCTGTTGTTTCGATATTTTCCACTTTTGCGTAATTGGGTTCAATATTAGAACATTCAAAGTTTTGAAACTTCGATGTTCTAATATAGACCCATATAAATAGGCTGTACAGCAAAAGAAAGAAAGAAAATCCTGTGTAGAAGTAAGAGAGAATGTGCACAACAAAGCAAAAATGTCCTCATTAGTCTAAACAAGCAAATCAGGGGAGCAGTCATGTCTTCAAAAGCGAATTTTGAGGCAAAAATAGCCTTTCAAGCTAAGGATAACTATAAGGCATTTTTCAGTTATGTCAGCAATCTTAAGGGCAATACCCAGTACCCAGCCAAAAGATACATCAAATCTGCTGGGCCAATAAATTCAGCTCAAATTTCACCTCTCCATCACCTCCGGGTGCCCCTCAAGAAATACCCTTCACCATTCCTCTACCAGTTATCACCAATGAACAGGTTGCCACTGTGTTCTCCAAAGCTAAAAACACAGATCATAGGATCATAGGAGGTTACTAGACTATCAGCCCGGATGTCATTTCAAGCCTAGCCATTTAATCTCAGTATAATACCATACATACTCTAGTTAGTGCACAAGACAATGACTGCCCTTGTCCAGGAGGACTGTGGGTACTATCCTCGATAAGGATTTATGGTGCCTCATCCACTCGTCCAGGTTCCTTTTCAACAATGTCATAGAGGTGCTTTGTTTCACATGAATTGGCAGACTATTTCAAAGATGCAGCAGTCATTGGAAGACAAATCTGTCCCTTCAGCACAACCTATTCAAGTCGCAGGGCATATTTAGGTCCCTGGAACATGTAGCTCTACTCCCATTTGATTTAAGGATGTGCAGCAAATTCATTAGGTTTGGGACGGAGATTGCTCTGTAAGCCAGGCATGAGTCTCCCCTAAGAAGCCTATATGATACTGAGTATAGTGACAGGAACTTTAGCCAATCTGTGTAAGGCATGTGCTGGAATCCCTTGATCTTCTTAGAAACTTCTGAGGTCTCTGAAATTGCACCAGGTGCGTTGTACTGCACATGCCGAAAGGAGCATTATACTCAATTATGGGCCTTATTAGTGATAAGTATAGAGGGGTTATAACCTCATTTTCTCTAGAGGTGATGCCTTTGCTAATCAAGTGTACTACATAGGAAGCCTTCGTTACTACAGTAGACCCAGAGTGGTCAAAGTTAAGGTCACGGTCTACTTGATTTCTTACAACTTTGTGAGTACATAGAGTATTGTTGTTAATTTGATAGTGTGAAGGAACATTATTTTTACCAAAGGGAATGATAATGCATTTCTTTGCATTCAGTTTGAGACTATGACTAAGACACCAGTCAATGGTCTGCGTAAGACCCTCCTGAAGTATGCTGACATCATTTGGGGATTCAATAATTCTACCCAGTTTGCAGTCATCTGCAAACTTGGTCAGCCACAACCCCTTAGTTTTGGCCTGAACTTCTTCTTCAATGGGTCCTGACAATATCACAGGATGCCTCTTAAACAGCTTAAAACAGAACCTATTAGGATCACTAGGATCTGTTTTTAATCACAGCCTCCAGACTGGCTTTATTCCTGGGGAGTGAACGACAGCAATGGTCATTCCTCAGCATAAAGGATGACTATCAACAGTTCCAAGAAATTACAGACCCATAAGTTTGATTAGTCTTATATGTAAGGCCATGGAAAGAATAATCATTGACCTAATTAATAACAATGTAGGAAATTTCCAAGTACCAGACCCAGCTCAGTTCGGCTTTGTCAAGGGCAGGTAATGCTTTCTCATTCTGGTGGACATTTTGAGAAAGTCACAAGGGCCATGAATGAGGGTAAAACAGTGCATACTGCCTACCTTGACCTGACTAAGGCATTTGACAAAAGTCTGCACTTGGGTATTATGGATAAACTGTAAATCCACAAAAACTTGCCAAAAAGGGCCTGAACAATCAATAATAAAAAATAAACAGACCCCAGAAGGATCACAATAAAGCTGTCAGACAGTCAATAAAAGTTTAAATAATTTATTCCAAGTATTCACTCCACGAATAAAACATAAAGTATTCACTTCACTTTACCACAATGTAACGCTCAATCTACCTAATATGTTTTTGTTTTAAAACTTCGTCAGATGTGGGCTGGTCTTGCAACAGTTCTTATTTATGCAGGTTTAAATTAATAACATCCAATCACTTACTTCATAACAAATGGGAAATAAAATTTAAATAGATGACTTTAAAACTTCATAAAAACAAAGTGTTTTTGTGGTCCAAGACCTTTTCAGAGCTATGTTTCTTTTAAAATCATGCTAAAACAGTTATCATTATCAACAGTTATCAGTATCATATTATGGTGGTGCAGCAGTTAGCGTTGTCGCCTGACAGCAAGAGGTTCTCTGGTTCGATCCTCAGCTGGGGTGCCTTCTGTGTGGAGTCTGTATGTCCTCCCTGTGGTCGTGTGGGTTTCCTCCAGCTGCTCCAGTTTCCTCCCACATCCCAAAGACATGCTGTAGGTGGATTGAATACGCTAAATTGGCCCTAGGTGTGAGTGTGTGTGTGACTTCTGTGGAAGGTTGGGCACCGGGCTGCCAAACTGATACCGTAAAAAACTCCACTGCCAGTCATGAGCGGACAGGTGATCTGCTGTGGTGACCCCTAACCGGGAAAAAGCCAAAAGAAGAAGAAGCATGATTTTAAAAGGAACATAGCTCTGAAAAGGTCTTGGACCACAAAAACACTTTGTTTTTATGGAATTTTAAAGTCATCTATTTAAATTTTATTTCTCATTTGTATTGAAGTAGGTGATTGGATGTTATTAATTTAAAACTGTATAAATAAGAACTGTTGCAAGACCAGCCCACATCTGACGAAGTTTTAAAACAAAAACGTATTAGGTAGATTGAGCGTTACATTGTGGTAAAGTGAAGTGAATACTTTATGTTTTATTCGAGGAGTGAATACTCGGAATAAATTATTTAAAAGTTTATTGACTGTCCGACAGCTTTATTGTGATCCTTCTGGGGTCTATTTATTTTTTATTATAGATAAACTCACAGAATTTGGCCATTATTCCAAAACACATACACACAACACAAGCACACCAAACAAACAGCAATCCACACACATACACCTAAAATCTTACACCTAACCCTACACTAAACTATACACACACCACTAACTATCCACTTACCTTAACCCAAACCCTAACCCTATGGTCCGTTACTATCGCACACTTATCTGACCCGCACCCTAACCCTAACTCACCTAACCCACCCTAACCCTCACGTCCACACAATCGCACACATACCTAACCCGCACCCTAACCTAACTACCTTAACTTGCACTCAATCGCACACTTACCTGAACCCGGCCCGTAACTTTCCACCACAGCACTGAAAATACTGAAGTAACAGAAACAGGCAACCGAATTCTTTCCCTAGGAAAAAATTTGGTTTCCTGTTGCTTCGATATTTTCAACTTTTGCGTAATTGGGTTCAATATTAGAACATTCAAAGTTTTGAAACTTCGATGTTCTAATATAGACCCATATAAATAGGCTGTACAGCAAAAGAAAGAAAGAAAATCCTGTGTAGAAGTAGGAGAGAATGTGCACAACAAAGCAAAAATGTCCTCATTAGTCTAAACAAGCAAATCAGGGGAGCAGTCATGTCTTCAAAAGCGAATTTTGAGGCAAAAATAGCCTTTCAAGCTAAGGATAACTATAAGGCATTTTTCAGTTATGTCAGCAATCTTAAGGGCAATACCCAGTACCCAGCCAAAAGATACATCAAATCTGCTGGGCCAATAAATTCAGCTCAAATTTCACCTCTCCGTCACCTCCGGTTGCCCCTCAAGAAATACCCTTCACCATTCCTCTACCAGTTATCACCAATGAACAGGTTGCCGCTGTGTTCTCCAAAGCTAAAAACACAGATCATAGGAGGTTACTAGACTATCAGCCCAGATGTCATTTCAAGCCTAGCCATTTAATCTCAGTATAATACCATACATACTCTAGTCAGTGCACAAGACAATGACTGCCCTTGTCCAGGAGGACTGTGGGTACTATCCTCGATAAGGATTTATGGTGCCTCATCCACTTGTCCAGGTTCCTTTTCAACAATGTCATAGAGGTGCTTTGTTTCACATGAATTGTCAGACTATTTCAAAGATGCAGCAGTCATTGGAAGACAAATATGTCCCTTCAGCACAACCTATTCATGTCGCAGGGCATATTTAGGTCCCTGGAACATGTAGCTCTACTCCCATGTGATTTAAGGATGTGCAGCAAATTCATTAAGTTTGGGATGGAGATTGCTCTGTAAGCCAGGCATGAGTCTCCCCTAAGAAGTCTATATGATACTGAGTATAGTGACAGGGACTTTAGCCAGTCTGTGTAAGGCATGTGCTGGAATCCCTTGATCTTCTTAGAAACCTCTGAGGTCTCTGAAATTGCACCAGGTGCGTTGTACTGCACATGCCGAAAGGAGCATTATACTCGATTATGGGCCTTATTAGTGATAAGTATAGAGGGGTTATAACCTCATTTTCTCTAGAGGTGATGCCTTTGCTAATCAAGTGACCTACATAGGAAGCCTTCGTTACTACAGTAGACCCAGAGTGGTCAAAGTTAAGGTCGCAGTCTACTTGATTTCTTACAACTTTGTGGGTACATAGAGTATTGTTGTTAATTTGATAGTGTAAAGGAACATTATTTTTACCAAAGGGAATGATAATGCATTTCTTTGCATTCACTTTGAGACTATGACTAAGACACCAGTCATTGGTCTGCGTAAGACCCTCCTGAAGTATGCTGACATCATTTGGGGATTCAATAATTCTACCCAGTTTGCAGTCGTCTGCAAACTTGGTCAGCCACAACCCCTTAGTTTTGGCCTGAACTTCTTCTTCAATGGGTCCTGACAATATCACAGGATGCCTCTTAAACAGCTTGAAACAGAACCTATTAGGATCACTAGGATCTGTTTTTAATCACAGCCTCCAGACTGGCTTTATTCCTGGGGAGTGAAAGACAGCAATGGTCATTCCTCAGCATAAAGGATGACTATCAACAGTTCCAAGAAATTACGGACCCATAAGTTTGATTAGTCTTATATGTAAGGCCATGGAAAGAATAATCATTGACCTAATTAATAGCAATGTAGGGAATTTCCAAGTACCAGACCCAGCTCAGTTCGGCTTTGTCAAGGGCAGGTAATGCTTTCTCATTCTGGTGGACATTTTGAGAAAGTCACAAGGGCCATGAATGAGGGTAAAACAGTGCACACTGCCTACCTTGACCTGACTAAGGCATTTGACAAAAGTCTGCACTCGGGTATTATAGATAAACTGTAAATCCACAAAAAGTTGCCAAAAAGGGCCTGAACAATCAATAATAAAAAATAAACAGACCCCAGAAGGATCACAATAAAGCTGTCGGACAGTCAATAAAAGTTTAAATAATTTATTCCAAGTATTCACTCCACGAATAAAACATAAAGTATTCACTTCAATCTACCTAATATGTTTTGTTTCAGATGTGGGCTGGTCTTGCAACAGTTCTTATTTATACAGGTTTAAATTAATAACATCCAATCACCTACTTCATAACAAATGGGAAATAAATTTAAATAGATGACTTTAAAACTTCATAAAAACAAAGTGTTTTTGTGGTCCAAGACCTTTTCAGAGCTATGTTTCTTTTAAAATCATGCTAAAACAGTTATCATTATCAACAGTTATCAGTATCATATTATGGTGGTGCAGCAATTAGCGTTGTCGCCTGACAGCAAGAGGTTCTCTGGTTCGATCCTCAGCTGGGGTGCCTTCTGTGTGGAGTCTGCATGTCCTCCCTGTGGTCGTGTGGGTTTCCTCCAGCTGCTCCGGTTTCCTCCCACATCCCAAAGACATGCTGTAGGTGGATTGAATACGCTAAATTGGCCCTAGGTGTGAGTGTGTGTGTGACTTCTGTGGAAGGTTGGGCACCGGGCTGCCAAACCGATACCGTAAAAATCTCCACTGCCAGTCATGAGCGGACAGGTGATCTGCTGTGGCGACCCCTAACCGGGAAAACGCCAAAAGAAGAAGAAGCATGATTTTAAAAGGAACATAGCTCTGAAAAGGTTTTGGACCACAAAAACACTTTGTTTTTATGGAATTTTAAAGTCATCTATTTATTTCTCATTTGTATTGAAGTAGGTGATTGGATGTTATTAATTTAAAACTGTATAAATAAGAACTGTTGCAAGACCAGCCCACATCTGACGAAGTTTTAAAATGAAAACGTATTAGGTAGATTGAGCGTTACATTGTAGTAAAGTGAAGTGAATACTTTATGTTTTATTCGAGGAGTGAATACTCGGAATAAATTATTTAAAATTTTATTGACTGTCCGACAGCTTTATTGTGATCCTTCTGGGGTCTATTTATTTTTTATTTTAGATAAACTCACAGAATTTGGCATAAATCCCTGTGTCACCAAATGGATAGCCAAATGGCTCAAGGACAGGATACATTGCTAGAGAAGGAGAATCCAGATCCAGTAAGAGGCCAGTTACTAGTGGTGTACCACAGGGCTCAGTGCTTGTACGTCTCCTGTTCAGAATATACTTCTCTGAAATCAAGGCTAACATAGAAGGCCTTTGGCTGACAAGTTTGCTGACAACTGCAAGTTGGGGCCAATCACTGAATCCCCCAGTGATGTAGATCCTTCAGAAGAGTCTGAATCAGTAAAATGATTAATGCTAGAGCCATGGCCTAAAACTATATGCAAAAAATGCATAATTATTCACTTTTGGAAGTCAAATACCCCTACAAATAATAACATTTATAGCATAGCCCTAAGAGTATCTTAGCTTTTTTCCCACTTTTCTGAGATTTAAAAAAGTTCAGCTACAGGCTTGCTGTTTCCTGAACTGTTTGTAAGTTTCTGTGGGACCATTTTTGCTTGGGCTAAAGGAAGGTCTCTCTGTTGATCAGTGGCAGTGAATAACATTGAGCAGCCTTCCCTGCCCCCCGTAGGAGTGGTTACTGACTTGAAACTGTAGTTTTATTGGCCAACAGGGGCCATTTCCAAAACTCCTTCATCTTCCTCTCTTAAAACCTAGTTGCCTCATGGTTTTGGCATCTTTTCAGGCTTGTTGGCTGTTGGTGAAGCACCCACCAAGAGGAGAAAATGCTGAGAGAAGAAGGGAGCCACTTTTGAGAT
The DNA here is from genome assembly GCF_019279795.1 of Protopterus annectens. Lineage (NCBI taxonomy): Eukaryota > Metazoa > Chordata > Ceratodontiformes > Protopteridae > Protopterus > Protopterus annectens. The sequence goes on from NC_056745.1 coordinate 1,181,412,487, forward strand.
TTTAAGTATTTTTTCTGTTTATTTGCTAAGTTTTTCTGCATAGCTGCCTAGTTTGAGCATTTTCTGGCTTGTTAAACTTGATTTCTGCATTAGTAGCTGTATTTAGAGCACAACCAAAAGTTGTTTACTGAATTTCCTGTTTGCACTTAATTTTAAATCATTTTTTTTCCTCAAAACTTGCATATTTTCTGTCCTTGACCTAGCACTCTTGTGTGGGGTCATTTACTGCACTGTTATAACTTGATATTACCTGTGAACCTCTGCTATCTCTGAGAAAACAAAAACAAAAAAATCTTGCTTTTTTCCCACTTTTCTGAGATTTAAAAAAGTTCAGTTACAGGCTTGCTGTTTCCTGAACTGTTTGTAAGTTTCTGTGAGGCCATTTTTGCTTGGGCTAAAGGAAGGTCTCTCTGTTGATCAGTGGCAGTGAATAACATTGAGCAGCCTTCCCTGCCCCCCGTAGGAGTGGTTACTGACTTGAAACTGTAGTTTTATTGGCCAACAGGGGCCATTTCCAAAACTCCTTCATCTTCCTCTCTTAAAACCTAGTTGCCTCGTGGTTTTGGCATCTTTTCAGGCTTGTTGGCTGTTGGTGAAGCACCCACCAAGAGGAGAAAACGCTGAGAGAAGAAGGGAGCCACTTTTGAGATTTTAAGTATTTTTTCTCTGTTTATTTGCTAAGTTTTTCTGCATAGCTGCCTAGTTGGAGCATTTTCTGGCTTGTTAAACTTGATTTCTGCATTAGTAGCTGTATTTAGAGCACAACCAAAAGTCGTTTACTGAATTTCCTGTTTGCACTTAATTTTAAATCGTTTTATTTCTCAAAACTTGCATATTTTCTGTCCTTGACCTAGCACTCTTGTGTGGGGTCATTTACTGCACTGTTATAACTTGATATTACCTGTGAACCTCTGCTATCTCTGAAAAAACAAAAACAAAAAAAAATCTTGCTTTTTTCCCCACTTTTCTGAGATTTAAAAAAGTTCAGTTACAGGCTTGCTGTTTCCTGAACTGTTTGTAAGTTTCTGTGAGGTCATTTTTGCTTGGGCTAAAGGAAGGTCTCTCTGTTGATCAGTGGCAGTGAATAACATTGAGCAGCCTTCCCTGATCCCCGTAGGAGTGGTTACTGACTTGAAACTGTAGTTTTATTGGCCAACAGGGGCCATTTCCAAAACTCCTTCATCTTCCTCTCTTAAAACCTAGTTGCCTCATGGTTTTGGCATCTTTTCAGGCTTGTTGGCTGTTGGTGAAGCACCCACCAAGAGGAGAAAACGCTGAGAGAAGAAGGGAGCCACTTTTGAGATTTTAAGTATTTTTCTCTGTTTATTTGCTAAGTTTTTCTGCATAGCTGCCTAGTTTGAGCATTTTCTGGCTTGTTAAACTTGATTTCTGCATTAGTAGCTGTATTTAGAGCACAACCAAAAGTTGTTTACTGAATTTCCTGTTTGCACTTAATTTTAAATTGTTTTTTTCTCAAAACTTGCATATTTTCTGTCCTTGACCTAGCACTCTTGTGTGGGGTCATTTACTGCACTGTTATAACTTGATATTACCTGTGAACCTCTGCTATCTCTGAAAAACAAAACAAAAAAAATCTTGCTTTTTTCCCACTTTTCTGAGATTTAAAAAAGTTCAGTTACAGGCTTGCTGTTTCCTGAACTGTTTGTAAGTTTCTGTGAGGCCATTTTTGCTTGGGTTAAAGGAAAGTCTCTCTGTTGATCAGTGGCAGTGAATAACATTGAGCAGCCTTCCCTGCCCCCGTAGGAGTGGTTACTGACTTGAAACTGTAGTTTTATTGTCCGTTTTGGGTCTATTCCTGCTTCTTTCCAGCCCCTGCTATCAAGCACGCCTTAATGTGCTTTAGCGCGGAGTTGCCACTAGAGCAGCATCGGGCAGCGCCGGTTTAACAAGGTTAAACTTTTTCTGGCTCCATAAAGTCTGTTCTTCAATTTTTCCCTTAGAACTGCTCTGTTAGGAACCTAAACAGTTTACACCTTCACTAAAAAGCACAGCACTTGTTCCTAATTGCTTTTTCTTCTCAAACAGCTCAGCACTTGTCTTAAAAGCATATCCCTTGTCTTATAAGCATTTTCTTTGCAGGTCAAGCACTCCTATATTATACAAATCCATCACTTGCAAAGCACCACAGGAGTGCCCACTTCCCTGCTAAGCCCTCTACTTTTCTGTCTCATACCAACTCATAACTCTTTCTAGCATGTCAAGGGTCAGATGCTGGCCCTCTCCTGCCCAGTTGGTGAATCTGAATTCTGAGGCAATGTTACAATTGCCTCATGTACACGGACAACCCTCTCCTCCTCCCACATAAAACTAACACTTGCGAGAGATGCAGCTATTTAGCCAAACTGGAGGCTGAGCTCTCTCAACTCAGGACTGGCAAGACCAGGCAGGAGGAGAAGGCAACTACACACACCACAATACAAGTCTCACATAACTCAACCACACCACTGAATCAAACACATAAACACGCTAAGACATACTCGGAGGCTCTGAGTAAAAATTTATCTAAACAGCAAAGGCCTCCAAAGCAGACACCCAAGCAACTGCAAACTCAAGACACCACACAAACAACACATAAAAAACAAAATCAGTGTGCAAAGCAGTCACTGCCCTTAAGGCCAAATACAACACCAAACATACTTGTCATAGGTGACTCCATAGTCAGACACACTGACGTCCCACTCACCAGGCTGAACAAGGAGAAGGTCACGGTAAGCTGCCTATCGGGCGCTAGAATCCGCCACATAACACAAGCACTCAGGTCACTCCATGGCAAGTACAAGTATGACACAGTCATTGTCCATGCTGGTGTGAACGACCTGAGACGTACCTCCCTGGACTACATGAAAAGAGACATAGAGGAGCTCTCTGATTATGTAGCCCAGGCAGGTATGACTCTGACCCTGAGCAGTATCCTTCCTTCACCACGAATGATGCCACAATATAGTGACAAGATGATCAGCTTTAACAATTGGCTTAATTTCTGGTGTCATTCAAAGGGGATCCAGTGTCTGTCTGCTTGGGATGACATGCTTGACGAGCCACGCTGCTTTGCAAGGGATGGCTTGCACCTGTCACCCCTGGGATTCCGGATATTGGCTAAGGCTCTTGCCACCCCCATAGTGCCTTTTTTAGGCAAGGCTCAAATTTTAAACCTACCACCCTAGAAAACAAAAACGGGAAGAAACTAAGGGTAATGCTGCTCAATGCCAGAAGTCTAAATCTCAAAATGCACGCACTCGAGGCCCTTCTCAGTATGGAGAACATTGATGTCTGTGCTGTGACTGAAACCTGGTTCAAGGCTCCTGAGAGCACCCCGGCACTATCAGGTTTTACCTCATATTATGCGTTCCGGCCCCAAAACCCGGACCATACCACAAAAGGAGGGGTGTATCCATATTCATCAAGGATACCCACACCTCCAGGTTGGTGGCTACGCATGAAGCATCGGAAACCATCCAGGTGCAATTAACCATAGGCAAAACTGCTCTACAATTTGTAGCATGCTACAGGCCACCCTCTCAAACTCAGGAAACCCACACAGCCTTCCTGAAGACACTGGAGGGTATAAATGTATCACCAAACACCATCATATTGGGTGATTTCAACTACCCGAATATAGACTGGGAACATTACTCAAGCCCCAACTTTCTAGCCCAAAGGTTCCTGGAGTTCATAAATTCAAATGCCATGGAACAACTAGTCACCGTCCCACAAGAGGAGAAAATATACTAGATCTCATCATCACAAACATGGGGACAAAATGCTCCACACCGAAGTATATCCTCTTTGGTGAGATCAGATCATAAACTAATCTCACTAGAAATCCACATCCCCCCCACCCCAAACAAAAAAGACCACAGTGAAGAACTTCTCTAAAGCAAACTTTACACTACTCAAGACAGGTGTGGTATCCTTCAAGGCCCCCGAGCCAATGGAAACCACAACCCAATCTGCAGAAGCCCTTACAAATGCCTTCTATGAACACCTTCAGGACTGCATGGATCAGGCAATCCCAAATAAAACCAAGACTCTTTCCACCAAGGGCAAACGTCCAGTCTGGTGGACCCCAGCCATAAACAAACTTTACAATAAGAGGAGAAAGCTATTACATGATAGAGCAAAATCCCAAAAAGGAAAGGCATCTTTGATCAGTACTAGCAAGAAACTACGATCCCTCATAAAATCATCCAAGGCCAACTTTGAGAAAAAAATTGCCATAGATTCAAAAGACAATCATAAGGCCTTCTTCAGCTATGTCAGAAACCTGGGAGGAAACTCGCAGATATGCTCAGAATTAGTCCAAAAGGATACAAAAATCACTGAACCCACAGACATTGCCAACATACTGGCAGACAGGTTCAGCGCAAACTTCACCCTCCTCTCCCCCCCAAAAGGAGAGATAACTATCCCAACAGAGTGTAGCCTCCCAGACATCTCAAATGCGCAGGTGAAAGCTGCTCTTTCTAAAGCTAAAAACACAGCATCAATGGGACCGGATGGTGTCCCCGGCTGTGTGCTACATGAACTCAATGAAGAACTAAACCCGCACATATGGCAACTGTTTAATCTTAGCCTTACCACAGGACATGTGCCCAAGGAGTGGCGTACGGCAACTGTGGTCCCACTCCACAAAGGCAGTGCCTCTATGGACCCTGGTAATTACCACCCTATAAGCTTAACAAGCCTGGTCTGCAAAGCTATGGAGAGGATCATAATGGAACTCATAAACAAGGACATAGGGGACTTGCAGACCTTGGACCCAACCCAGTTTGGCTTTGTCAAGGGCAGATCTTGCCTTTTGAACTTGGTTGACTTCTTCGAAACAGTTACCAAGGCCATTGATGAGGGAAAGGCAGTCCATACAGCCTACCTTGACCTTGCAAAAGCTTTAGACACAATACCCCACTCGGATATCATAGAGAAACTTACCATCTTAAATGTAAACCCATATGTCACAAGATGGGTTGCAAACTGGCTAAAGGACAGAACTCACAGGGTTAGAGTTGCTGGAGCCATGTCAGACTCCAAGCCAGTTACAAGTGGTGTCCCACAGGGCTCAGTCCTTGGCCCCCTATTGTTCGGCATCTACTTCTCAGAAGTACAGGCAAACATAGGAGGACTATGGCTGACAAAGTTTGCGGATGACTGCAAACTGGGTGCCATAGTGGATAGTACATCGGACACAGACATCCTTCAGAGGGGTCTCACGGAAACTGATAGCTGGTGCCAGAGCCATGGCCTGAAGTTAAACACAAAAGTGTATAGTCATACCCTTCGGGAAAAACAAGGTAACCCCAAGCTACCATATAGATGGCAACCCACTAAGCACAGAAGAGGTTATCAGGGACCTGGGTACCCAGGTTGACAGTGGCCTCTCATTTGACACTCACGTTGCTAAAGTGGTTCGAAAGACCTTCTACATTGCCCATCTGATCATGAAGGGATTCACATCCAGATCAAGTGAGGTCATTGTTCCCCTGTACTCTTCACTTATCAGACCAATGATTGAGTACAATGCCCTGTTCAGGATGTATCTCACCCGACACCTGCAGCAATTGGAGAGACCCCAAAAGTTCCTCACCAAAAGGATAAAGGGACTCCAAAACCTGTCATATACTGCCAGACTGAAGAAACTCCAACTCTATTCAGTTGCATACTGTCTGCTCGGAGGTGACCTGTGCCTGACATACAAGGCCATGACCAACCCGGAATTAATGGACATGCTCCACTTCAAAAAATCCAAATCCACCAGAACCACTAGAGCAAGTGACTTAAACCTTAGCACGGATATAAATAGGACGTGCTGGAGGGATAGATTTATCACCCAGAGACTCCCCATGCTGTGGAATAAAATTCCTGTCCATGTGAGGCAGAGCACCTCGCTGGCTCTGTTCAAGAGAAATCTTGACCGGTGGATGGGAGATTGTAGGTTTACCCCGGGAATCATCTCTGTGTCACTGCTGGACAGAGGCACAACAATCTAATGGGCACATTATTTCTAACGTAAGGGGTGGCGTAAGCCACATAACTTTGGGCTAGGCTTATAAATGCCTTAGGGCAGATAGCCTAGTATAAACCTATGAACCTATGAACCTAAGTAGACCCAGAGGCGAGAGATCCAGGTACACAGACAGTAGCCTGAACTTTGACCCTGTGTCCACAGTGGTGAGGAAGTCCTTTTATGTAGCACAGCGTATAAGTAAAGGCATGGCATCCAGATACAAGGAAGTTATAGTCCCACTGTACCCAGCCCTCACCAGACCAGTAATTAAGTACAATGCACCTTTCAGCATGTACTTGTCTAGGCACTTGCAATAGCTGAAGAGGCCTCAGTGGTTCCTAACAAAAAAAAAAAAAATACAGCGTGTAAATGTCCTATCCAGATAGACTACAATTCCTATTTCTTTACTATGTCTCCTACTGACTATTAAGGGGTGGTCTATGCCTGACCTACAAGGCACTCTCAAATCCACATTTGCAAGACAAACTGCACAAGGACTACCTGATCTAAGTATCAAAACCTGGTCTGTACCATGAAAAAAAGATGCTGATGAGACAGATATATGTCAGAATGATTACACCTTCTCTGGAACAAGTTTCCTATTCACATAAAGCAGAGCCCTTCCATAACTTTCTTCAATGCAGTTTGGATGAGGAATTGTAAACTTACTCCTGGGTTGGCGCCCATGTCCCTTATGGACACGGACAGTCAGTAAAATACTCAAAGGCATAGGCACAAGGCTCTAACCCTTAAGGAATGAAAATTGGGTAAAATCTGGGTAATAATGGCTAGACTTGAGGCTCTTGAGTCATTAGCCTAGTAAACTCTTATGAATCTATGAACCTATGAACACTCTGATGACAATGCATTAGCGGGAGAAGCCACTGCAGCAGCTATAATTACTGCTGTGAAATCAATGCTGTCAATATCATGTGTTTTAGACATTTTTTTTGTTGACATTATTCCTGTCGATCCTGTTCACATTAGATTAATTTAATTTGAGGAGTGATTATATATGTATTCATTTGAATTGTCAGGACCCACATGAGTGAGTCCAAAAATACAGAGACTGAGTGGACAAAAATATAGACTTGTATATACCAAGTCAGAGATGGATAGATGGATATTTCTCAGAATATTCCCTTTTCTCTGAAGCATGGCAGTCATAGAGTTGGAATATACATATATATATATATATATATATATATATATATATATATATATATATATATACACACACACACACACACACACACACACACACATAAGTTTGGGAGGGTAGGAGGCCTTGCCCCCTGCACAAAACAAGTTTAAAGAAGAATGATTTCTGTCTTTTTTCAGTCTGTCGACACTCAGCATTATGAGTTCTGATACTTCAGTCAGTGGACAGACATATATATATCTATATCTAACTATATATATATATATATATATATATATATATATCTATATATATATATGTACGTTATATGTATATATAGGCATGTGTGTATATAAAACAATGAAACACAAGTTTTCAGAGTTTAGTGTTTAGTTTTGGGCTATGGCCAAGTGTTTTTTCAAATGGTAGGGACACTACTGCAAAGCTTGTTTCACTAAAGATAATCATTTTCTCCCCACAGCCTGGTGATATTGAAGTGATGGTAAAAAGTAACACTTTTTCTTCAACTGCATGGTACGTGCCATTCATCATTACCCTTGCTGCACTGCTTCTCCTGGGATTACTGGGATATTTAATTTCCTTAATGGCCAAACATATTCGCTGCCCTAGAAGAAGCAAACCAGATAAAGAACCACTGTAAGTATTAACCAAAAAGGCACTTACACTTAAGTAATCAAAGGTAATCAGAAATCTGTATCTAAAGGGAAAAATATGAAGATACATCCTGACATACTTCTTTACATTTGCCACAGTCAAGTTTTTAACATTCAATATGCATTAATTCTATTCTACTAGTATGAGATTTAAAAAGTTCACTTGTATTAACAATTCATCTTTATCTAATCTCCTCACTGCTTTCAATGCAAATGCACTTGTCAGTAGCAATAAGCACAGGATACGACTATATGGAATCAGTATTTCAGCCTAATGTCCACATAGGAACATGACTTCAGTTTGGTGTATGCCTGAGTGCAAGCACCATTTTGATGTCCCTTTTAATTTTAAATCTAACTATGTGAGGACTGGATTATTTCCATTATCATCATATTATTAATATCAAATAATGTAAACATTGATTAACGTATCTTTGAGTGACTGCAGTGCTATCAGGGTGGAAAAGAGTGAATCCTTAGAAGTGATGATTAGCACCCCATAAACTAAAGAGAGCATTACTGTACTGTTGAAATATAGTGCTAAGCATTTTTATACCTTTAGTATTTAGTGTGGTTCATGGACTACTGCCCTTTCAAAGCAATACAGTATGAGTTCAATGGGTTATGAGGTGCCATAGAATATTCTTTAAAAATGGTACTCACAACCAGGAAAGCCGTGGCTTTATGATTTTCAGAAATTAAATAAAAGGGGTGGCTGAAAAAAAACTAGGGGCATGATTTAGTTATCTGGCTTTGTTTTGGACTGAATCCCAAGCTGGAGAAATGCAGATACATATTTGGGATAATGAGCTCCATGTATCTGGAAAAAATATGAGTATGTGTGATGAGTTTAAATGCTTCCTTAGCAGATATTTAAAGTACCAGATGGGTAGATACTTAGTGAAACTGTTAAACTAAGAGAGATGCAGATGGTGTCAATGGCACAAGAGGTGCCACACTCGTCTTTGGTGCTGGAAGACCAGAAGGCTGTGGGTTATTCCCACTCTAGGTGATTGGCTTACTGACACTGCAGTATAGCATGGGGGGGATGCTGCACTCTGAATGGGTTGAGCTTTGGGTCAGATATTTAACCGAGGTCCCATCTGCTTGAGTTGGTGGTAGCTCAGGTGGTTGTAAAAGATTCTACTGCACCTATTGAAAAGATAAGGGGGAAGTTCCTCAATGCCCTGGCCAAATTCCTCCTCATAGTA